>NC_088239.1:68445131-68745131 GCF_036934945.1 Oncorhynchus masou masou | reverse complement strand
ATCCACGGCATGTTGACGCATTTCAATATCATTCGTGGTCACCTCCCCATCAGGGAGACGAAGGCAGACCATCTGTTTACGTTGAAATGTTGACTGTCCTAGGTTAAAAAAAAAGCGCTAGGAGCATCCATATCCTCGAGGGAAGCGAAACGAGACCTAATCAATGCACCCTTCACTCTTTCATGCAGAAACAACCTCAGTTCATGTCTCTTGTCCTGTAAGTTCATGACTAGTCCAGGGTTGTTCTGAGTGAGCAGCCTCAATTCAATAGATTTGATGTCCTGTTCAAGGTCCTTGATAGTCTCTTTAACTTCAATTTGAGACAGAGCAGTATACTGTTGACAAAATACTCATATTTGGGCCTTCCCAACCTCCCACCATTGTCTCAAGGACTCAAAATTCCCTTTTATACCCCTCCATTTTTCCCAAAACAACAAAAACCTGTCACAAAACATGACATCATGTAACAATTTAACATTAAAATACCAGTAAGGTGAAGACCTTCGTGGACAGGACAAGTGAATATCAACAGTAACAATATGATGATCAGAGAAACCCACAGGAGTAATGGCACACTTTCCAACCCTACTACAGTATTGCTCAGATACATACAACCTGTCTAACCTTGCTGCACTGACACGACCTTCATTAATTTTTAGCCATGTGTACTGCCTAACTTTTGCATTCCTTACTCTCCACACATCAGAAAGCTCAAGCTCAGTTAATAAACTAAACAGACAAGTGGCTGACCGCAGGTGAGGTTCTTCAGCGGTGCGATCAACAGTAAAATCCACTGTACAATTCCAGTCCCCTAAAACCATACACCCCTCTTGGTCACACTGTCTTAAGGTTTCCTTTATTTGATCAAAAACAGCAATACGCTCTGTACCCTCATTAGGAGCATAAACATAAAAAAACAAAAAAAACATCCACCTTAACCAATAGAACCCGACCCTTGACAATCTCTGTTGTAGATACCACAGTCACCCATAAGCCTGAGGAAAACAAGATTGCCAACCTAGCACTGAAATTAGTTCCATGACTGAGTACATGCTGCCCCTCCCACCACATACCCCAGTCAACCTCATTTTCCTCATCACTAAGTGTCTCCTGTAGGAAAGCTACATTAAGCCTTTTCTGTTTTATTACTTCTAATACCCAAACCCTCTTATTCCTGTCACTCCCCCATTAACATTAAGAGAACCTACCCTTAGTACTTCCATATAGAAAAGAGAAAAGAAAAGCAGAAGAAACCACTAAGAAACCAACGAGAAAAAATACACCCTATGAAGCATGATCATCATCATTATTTTTTTTCTTCTCTTAACCTGACTACGTTTCCCACCACCTTTTCCTGCTGCAACAGCAGTAATACATTTCCTCAAGCGAAACCGCTTCTTCTCACTTAATTGGTCTAACCTCACCGTCTTCTGTAACATCACAGCTGATCTCACAAACTTATCAACATCAAAATAATCTGCCAATTTGACAGATTTCCCAAAAGTCTGATCCAGAAACTCATTTACCTCCTCTAGATCATAAACTGAGTCATCACCAGCAACTATCATATCTAAAGAGATATCCCTATCATTCCCCATGATCCTCAGCTGAGACCACAGACAACTGACTCCCCTCTACCACATCCCTTTCAACACTCCCCACTTGCACGTCATCACTCGTACCAGGCATCTCCTCCACTACCTGGGAGACTAGCCCCACCTGAACATCACTACTCATAGTGGGCATCTCCTCCACTACCTGGGAGCCTACCTCCACATGAAAACCCTCGTGTACCTCATTACTCGTAGTGGGCATCTCCTCCACTACCTGGGAGCCTAGCTCCACATGAAAACCCTCCTGTACCTCATTACTCGTAGTGGGCATCTCCTCCACTACCTGGGAGCCTAGCTCTACATAAACCCCAGTACTCGTAGTGGGCATCTCCTCCACTCCCTGGGAGCCTAGCTCCACATAAACCCCCTCCTGTACCCCGTTACTCGCAGTGGGCATCTCCTCCACTACCTGGAAGCCTAGCTCCACATGAAAACCCTCCTGTACCTCATTACTCATAGTGGGCATCTCCTCCACTACCTGGGAGCCTAGCTCCACATGAAAACCCTCCTGTACCTCATTACTCATAGTGGGAATCTCCTCCACTACCTGGGAGCCTAGCTCCACATGAAAACCCTCCTGTACCTCATTACTCGCAGTGGGCATCTCCTCCACTACATGGGAGCCTAGCTCCACATGAAAACCCTCCTGTACCTCATTACTCATAGTGGGCATCTCCTCCACTACCTGGGAGCCTAGCTCCACATAAACCCCCTCCTGTACCTCATTACTCATAGTGGGCATCTCCTCCACTACCTGGGAGCCTAGCTCCACATGAAAACCCTCCTGTACCTCATTACTCATAGTGGGCATCTCCTCCACTCCCTGGGAGCCTAGCTCCACATGAACCCCCTCCTGTACCTCATTACTCATAGTGGGCATCTCCTCCACTACCTGGGAGCCTAGCTACACATAAACCCCCTCCTGTACCTCATTACTCATAGTGGGCATCTCCTCCACTACCTGGGAGCCTAGCTCCACATGAAAACCCTCCTGTACCTCATTACTCGCAGTGGACATCTCCTTCACTACCTGGGAGCCTAGCTCCACATGAAAACCCTCCTGTACCTCATTACTCGCAGTGGGACTCATCTCCTCCCCTACCTGGGAGCCTAGCTCCACATGAAAACCCTCCTGTACCTCATTACTCATAGTGGGCATCTCCTCCACTCCCTGGGAGCCTAGCTCCACATAAACCCCCTCCTGTACCTCGTTACTCGCAGTGGGCATCTCCTCCACTACCTGGGAGCCTAGCTCCACATGAACCCCCTCCTGTACCCCGTTACTTGTAGTGGGCATCTCCTCCACTACCTGGGAGCCTAGCTCCACATGAACCCCCTCCTGTACCTCATTACTCATAGTGGGCATCTCCTCCACTACATGGGAGCCTAGCTCCACATGAACCCCCTCCTGTACCCCGTTACTCATAGTGGGTATCTCCTCCACTACCTGGGAGCCTAGCTCCACATGAACCTCCTCCTGTACCTCATTACTCATAGTGGGCATCTCCTCCACTACCTGGGAGCCTAGCTCCACATGAACCCCCTCCTGTACCCCGTTACTCGTAGTGGGCATCTCCTCCACTCCCTGGGAGCCTAGCTCCACATGAAAACCCTCCTGTACCTCATTACTCATAGTGGGTATCTCCTCCACTACCTGGGAGCCTAGCTCCACATGAACCTCCTCCTGTACCTCATTACTCATAGTGGGCATCTCCTCCACTACCTGGGAGCCTAGCTCCACATGAACCTCCTCCTGTACCTCATTACTCATAGTGGGTATCTCCTCCACTACCTGGGAGCCTAGCTCCACATGAACCCCCTCCTGTACCCCGTTACTCGTAGTGGGCATCTCCTCCACTACCTGGGAGCCTAGCTCCACATGAACCCCCTCCTGTACCCCGTTACTTGTAGTGGGCATCTCCTCCACTACCTGGGAGCCTAGCTCTACATGAACCCCCTGAACCCCTCCTCCACTACCTGTAACTCCACATGAAAACCCTCCTGTACCTTACTCATAGTGGGTATCTCCTCCACTACCTGGGAGCCTAGCTCCACATGAACCTCCTCCTGTACCTCATTACTCATAGTGGGCATCTCCTCCACTACCTGGGAGCCTAGCTCCACATAAACCCCCTCCTGTACCTCATTAATCATAGTGGGCATCTCCTCCACTACCTGGGAGCCTAGATCCACATAAACCCCCTCCTGTACCTCATTACTCATAGTGGGCATCTCCTCCACTACCTGGGAGCCTAGCTCCACATGAAAACCCTCCTGTACCTCATTACTCATAGTGGGAATCTCCTCCACTACCTGGGAGCCTAGCTCCACATGAACCCCCTCCTGTACCTCATTACTCATAGTGGGTATCTCCTCCACTACCTGGGAGCCTAGCTCCACATGAACCTCCTCCTGTACCTCATTACTCATAGTGGGCATCTCCTCCACTACCTGGGAGCCTAGCTCCACATGAACCCCTCCTGTACCTCATTACTCATAGTGGGCATCTCCTCCACTACCTGGGAGCCTAGCTCCACATGAACCTCCTCCTGTACCCCGTTACTCGTAGTGGGCATCTCCTCCACTACCTGGGAGCCTAGCTCCACATGAACCCCCTCCTGTACCCCGTTACTTGTAGTGGGCATCTCCTCCACTACCTGGGAGCCTAGCTCTACATGAACCCCCTCCTGTACCCCGTTACTCATAGTGGTCATCTCCTCCACTACCTGGGAGCCTAACTCCACATGAAAACCCTCCTGTACCTCATTACTCATAGTGGGCATCTCCTCCACTACCTGGGAGCCTAGCTCCACATGAACCTCCTCCTGTACCTCATTACTCATAGTGGGCATCTCCTCCACTACCTGGGAGCCTAGCTCCACATGAACCTCCTCCTGTACCTCATTACTCATAGTGGGCATCTCCTCCACTACCTGGGAGCCTAGCTCCACGTGAACCCCCTCATGTACCTCATTACTCATAGTGGGCATCTCCTCCACTACCTGGGAGCCTAGCTCCACATGAAAACCCTCCTGTACCTCATTACTCATAGTGGGTATCTCCTCCACTACCTGGGAGCCTAGCTCCACATGAACCCCCTCCTGTACCCCGTTACTCATAGTGGGTATCTCCTCCACTACCTGGGAGCCTAGCTCCACATGAACCTCCTCCTGTACCTCATTACTCATAGTGGGCATCTCCTCCACTACCTGGGAGCCTAGATCCACATGAACCTCCTCCTGTACCTCATTACTCATAGTGGGTATCTCCTGCACTACCTGGGAGCCTAGCTCCACATGAACCCCCTCCTGTACCCCGTTACTCATAGTGGGTATCTCCTCCACTACCTGGGAGCCTAGCTCCACATGAACCCCCTCCTGTACCCCGTTACTCGTAGTGGGCATCTCCTCCACTACCTGGGAGCCTAGCTCCACATGAACCCCCTCCTTGCTCACCAGTCCGAGGAACGGGCTCTTCAGATACATCCTTACCTTCTACAACAATAATTGCTGCATAACATTTCCCTCTAATACAAGTTGCAACCCCGTGCCCTCAACACGGATAACTTGTTCCTCAGCAACAGGTGCTTGTGGCTGCTCTGCCGCTGTCGGCTCACCTCTCCCTACATCAGTGGGCCCAGGCGTTACGATGACCACCTGCGCCCCTCCCTCTGCCTTCTCCCTTTTCAGGCAGGCAGCGCTTATGACCAATATCCCCACACTCCAAACACAGTTGACTACCCGTACTAGCATAAGCCATATACATTCTATTGTCATACTTGATTTTAAACAATAACTCTAAAGTCTGCTCTGGTGAGTCCAAAAACATAAACACCTGTTGCCGAAATGACATTACCTGTTTCAACGCCGGGTGTTTGCAACCCAACGGGACAACCTGAATTGAACTGGCGAACTTCCCAAAGCGCAATAACTGGCGCTCCAATAGCTCATTTGGAATAAACGGTGGTACATTCGAAATCGTTACCCTTGTTGACGGGGAAAAAAGCGGCGTAACTTGAATAAACATTCCTTTAAGAAGTACGCCATGCTCAACCATACGATCAACCAGGCACTCTCCTTTAAGAAGTACACCATGCTCAACCATACGATCAACCAGACACTCTTCTTTAAGAAGTACACCATGCTCAACCATACGATCAACAATACGCTCTTCTTTAAGAAGTACAGCATGCTCAACCATACGATCAACCAGACACTCCATGCTCAACCATACGATCAACCAGACACTCTTCTTTAAGAAGTACACCATGCTCAACCATACGATCAACCAGACACTCTTCTTAAGAAGTACACCATGCTCAACCATACGATCAACCAGACACTCTTCTTTAAGAAGTACAGCATGCTCAACCATACGATCAACAAGACACTCTTCTTTAAGAAGTACGCCATGCTCAACCATACGATCAACCAGACACTCTTCTTTAAGAAGTACACCATGCTCAACCATACGATCAACCAGACACTCTTCTTTAAGAAGTACACCATGCTCAACCATACGATCAACCACTCTTCTTTAAGACCCTGCTCAACCATACGATCAACCAGACGCTTAAGAAGTACACCATGCTCAACCATACGATCAACCAGACACTCTTCTTTAAGAAGTCGCCATGCTCAACCATACGATCAACCAGACACTCTTCTTTACGAAGTACACCATGCTCAACCATACAATCAACCAGACACTCTTCTTTAAGAAGTACGCCATGCTCAACCATACGATCAACCAGACGCTCTTCTTTAAGAAGTACACCATGCTCAACCATACGATCAACCAGACACTCTTCTTTAAGAAGTACGCCATGCTCAACCATACGATCAACCAGACACTCTTCTTTACGAAGTACACCATGCTCAACCATACAATCAACCAGACACTCTTCTTTAAGAAGTACACCATGCTCAACCATACGATCTACCAGACACTCTTCTTTACGAAGTACACCATGCTCAACCACACGATCAACCAGACGCTCTTCTTTAAGAAGTACACCATGCTCAACCACACGATCAACCAGACACTCTTCTTTAAGAAGTACGCCATGCTCAACCATACGATCAACCAGACACTCTTCTTTAAGAAGTACACTATGCTCAACCATACGATCAACAAGACGCTCTTCTTTAATAAATACCACCACAGCTTTATTCATCCAGGATGCATAACCAATATTCTCATAGCCTACCTTCTCTCCTACGGCGCCCAGAAACTCCTCCACCGTGACAGCAGCTTCAGTAACACACCCAAAGCCGTGCCGAAGTGACAGGGACGGCATCCCCATTCGGGCTGCCATCCCCGCCAAAATCTGCCATCCCCGCCAACATCAGGGTAATGCCACCAATAAATAGCAAACCGAAAGAAAGTTGTGAATATCTAACTCTCCACAACACTCACACTCCTTCACTCAAACAATTCCCAGCATGCAACAATCACTCCCAGCATGCAGAGAGAGAGAGCAGTGGAAGAGAAAAAAAGAGAGAGAGAGAGAAAGAGAGAGGGGGGGCAGTGGAAGAGAAAAAAAGAGAGAGAGAGAGAGAGGGGATGGGGCAGTAGAAGAGAAAAAGAGAGAGAGACAGGGGGCAGTAGAAGAGAAAAAGAGAGAGACAGGGGCAGTTGAAGAGAAAAAGAGAGAGAGAGAGACAGGGGGCAGTAGAAGAGAAAAAGAGAGAGAGAGACAGGGGGCAGTAGAAGAGAAAAAGAGAGAGAGAGACAGGGGACAGTGGAAGAGAAAAAGAGAGAGAGACAGGGGGCAGTCGAAGAGAAAAAGAGAGAGTGAGAGACAGGGGGCAGTAGAAGAGAAAAAGAGAGAGTGAGAGACAGGGGGCAGTAGAAGAGAAAAAGAGAGAGAGACGGAGCAGTGGAAGAGAATAAAAGAGAGAGAGACAGGGGGCAGTGGAAGAGAAAAAGAGAGAGAGAGACAGGGGGCAGTAGAAGAGAAAAAGAAAGAGGGAGAAACAGGGGGCAGTAGAAGAGAAAAAGAGAGAGAGACAGGGGGCAGTAGAAGAGAAAAAGAGAGAGAGAGACAGGGGGCAGTAGAAGAGAAAAAGAAAGAGGGAGAGAGAGTGGGGCAGTAGAAGAGAAAAGAAAGAGAGAGAGACAGGGGGCAGTAGAAGAGAAAAAGAAAGAGGGAGAGAGAGTGGGGCAGTAGAAGAGAAAAAGAGAGAGAGAGGGGGCAGTAGAAGAGAAAAAGAGAGAGAGACAGGGGGCAGTAGAAGAGAAAAAGAGAGAGAGACAGGGGGCAGTGGAAGAGAAAAAGAGAGAGAGACAGGGGGCAGTAGAAGAGAAAAAGAAAGAGAGACAGGGGGCAGTGGAAGAGAAAAAGAGAGAGAGACAGGGGGCAGTAGAAGAGAAAAAGAGAGAGTGACAGGGGGCAGTGGAAGAGAAAAGAGCGAGAGACAGGGGGTAGTAGAAGAGAAAAGGAGAGAGAGACAGGGGGAGGTGGAAGAGAAAAATAGAGAGAGACAGGGGGCAGTGGAAGAGAAAGAGAGAGAGAGACAGGGGGCAGTAGAAGAGAAAAAGAGAGAGGGGGCAGTAGAAGAGAAAAAGGGGAGACAGTGGAGTAGAAGAAAAAAGAAAGAGGGAGAGACAGTGGGGCAGTAGAAGAGAAAAAGAGAGAGAGAGACAGGGGGCAGTAGAAGAGAAAAAGAGAGAGAGAGACAGGGGGCAGTAGAAGAGAAAAAGAGAAAGAGGAAGAGAGAGAGAGAGAGACAGGGGGCAGTAAGAGAAAAAGAGAGAGTAGAGACAGGGGGCAGTAAAGAGAAAAAGAAAGAGAGAGACAGGGGGCAGTAGAAGAGAAAAAGAGAAGAGAGTGGAAGAGAGACAGTGGGGCAGTAGAAGAGAAAAGAGAGAGAGAGAGACAGGGGGCAGTAGAAGAGAAAAAGAGAGAGAGAGACAGTGGGGGAGAGAGACAGTAGAAAAAGAAAAGAGAGAGGGGGCAGAGAGACAGGGGGGGCAGTAGAAGAGAAAAGAGAGAGAGAGAGAAAGAGGGGGGGCAGTAGAAGAAAAAAGAGAAAGAGGAGAGAGTGGAGAAAAGAGAGGGGCAGTGGAAGGGAGAGAGACAGGGGGCAGTAGAAGAGAGAGAGAGACAGGGGCAGTAGAAGGAAGAGAGAGAGAGAGAGAGAGAGAGAGAGAGAGAGAGAGGGGGGGAGGACAGTGGAAGAGAAAGAGAGAGAGAGAGGGGGCAATGGAAGAGAAAGAGAGAGAGAGAGGGTGCAGTGGAAGAGAAAGCGAGAGAGAGACAGGGGGCAGTGGAAGAGAAAGAGAGAGAGAGACAGGGGGCAGTGGAAGAGAAAGAGAGAGAGAGAGAGAGAGGGGCAGTGGAAGAGAAAGAGAGAGAGAGACAGGGGGCAGTGGAAGAGAAAGAGAGAGAGAGAGGGGGCAGTGGAAGAAAGAGAGAGAGAGAGAGAGAGGGGGCAGTGGAAGAGAAAGAGAGAGAGAGGGGACAGTGGAAGAGAAAGTGAGCGAGAGATGGGGCAGTAGAAGAGAAAAAGAGAGAGAGAGGGAGAGAGAGGGGGCAGTGGAAGAGAAAGAGAGAGAGAAGGGGCAGTGGAAGAGAAAGAGAGAGAGAGGGGGCAGTGGAAGAGAAAGAGAGAGAGAGAGGGGGCAGTGGAAGAGAAAAAGAGAGAGAGAGACAGAGGACTTCTTTTAAAAAGAGGCACTGCCAACCTACAGACCACACGTAGACTACCACATCAGCCCTATCACATTAAAGACAGGTAAAGAGAAGGACAGGACCAGCAGGAGAGTGGAGGGCCTGCTGGCTATAAGAGGTTATCAATGTTTCCTCGACCCCGCTGGGCCCAGAGTGCTCTCTCTCTATCTCTCCCTCTCTCCCCCATCCCTCCATCCTCCTCGCCCGGTCTTCTTGTGGTTTTTGGAGAGCTCTTCAATCTCAGGGTTCTGACAAAGACAGACAGGCCTGCCATTGCAAATCGCTCATATTTGAATAATCGCCACCACCTACCACACACACACGCGCATGCACACACACACACTCACACATCCTGTAGTCACATGTACTTACACCACTCAGGGGGTCTAACAGCTCAATTATGGTGCTCCAAATTTCCCCCACTCATCACATTGCGAGTGGCATGTAAAGCCATAAACACAGCAATCTGCGCCGAGGTTATATTTTTAGTTGCAGCGAGGGACAACCAGGGAGAGGGGGAAAAGAAAGTGATTGGGGCGAAAACACTGCTATTCTTCCTGTGTTCCCTCTGCAGTCATTAGTTTATTTTTAACGAGGCACAGCATGAGATGGGTTGACCTAGTGCAGGCGGAAGCAGAGACATCACAGGCAAATTGGATACAAGAACAACGGTCTTACCACTACACGGGCAGTACACACTACTACTACTGGGCAATTCCACGGTAACAAAACATGTATTTCTTATCAAAATTTGTTTTTGGCAGAAAGCCTTCTGGAAATGTAATGTGCCTTAATAGCGAATGTATGCCATCTGTAAATATGAATACAATTGCTAAATTACGAGCCTAGTTGGTTTATCCACGGGAAAAACAGGAACCTTCCCACTAGCCAT
Source organism: Oncorhynchus masou masou (assembly GCF_036934945.1). NCBI lineage: Eukaryota > Metazoa > Chordata > Actinopteri > Salmoniformes > Salmonidae > Oncorhynchus > Oncorhynchus masou. Next base: position 68,734,951 of record NC_088239.1, on the reverse strand, counting down.
GATTGGCTGAGATTATAGATGGGCTGGACATGCTGAGAGAGGAGTTTGGATTGGTTTGCCATGTAGCACGCTTCTGTCTATAACATGAGCTGGTTAGTATGTGTAGTTAATCCTATATAACGCTGATTTTTTGAAAGATATCACATAGTAGAACTGCAACATTTTTGCTCTCCACTTTCTGGAGGACCGAGTTTTGAAATCAGTGGAATGCCCTGTGGAATTGTGTGATAGCTAAGGAGATGATTAACATTCTGGCATTTGCTCTCAAATATTGGAAGGGATAAAAGGCTAGACATGGAAAATGAAACTATAACTAACTGGCATCCTCACCATTACATCAGTACTACAACTACCATTATCATTACTACTACTACTACTACTACTACCACCACAATCTTTAAACTGCTATCATTGCCATCACCCCTACTACCCATACCACTAATATTTGGAACAATAATCACAATAATAGTAATAACAATAATAGTTATAACAATAATAGTAATAATAAGTAAGTTAGTGTTTACTATGCAGATGTTATTATTCAGTGTCCCTCATGGCAGGAAAATACATATTTGGCTGCAAGAGGAGCCACAGCTCCGTTGCCCATTTAGTATTTTTGTTTTTCCTATGGGTTTAATAAGTTAACATTTTGAATAACGGTAGTAATTGCTGTGAATATTTCTCACAGTAAAGGAGAAACTGCACCTCTGTTTCTACCTCCACGGTTGTGCAGTGATCACATACACAGACAACTGTCTCAATGAGGATAGCAGAGCTGACTACACTGAATGTGCTAGTGGCTAACAGCCTGCTGCCTGGCCTGCACACTATCACATTGTGGAGCTAGAGGAGTTAGAGCCCTGTTGATTGATAAGATGAGAGCACCCCTCCAGCTAGGATGAAGTCCATCACTCCTCAGTAGGCCAGGCTTGGTCCTGTTTGTGGGTCTGTCCCAGTAAGACGGCCAATTATCTTCAAATTCTACCTTTTGGGAGGAGCAGAAAACAGTTTTCAACCAGCGATTGAGTTGTGAGACTCTGCTGTAGAGCTCATCACTCCCCCTAACTGGGAGGGGGCCAGAGACAATTACTCGATGCGACACATCTTTCTAACTAATATACACATTGAAACAATGTTGCTGGACGGTTATTTTTAAGTCTAATATTGCGGGTAATGGAGTCGCCAATGGCTATAGTTTTCAATTTGTCAGAGCTAATGGTGGGAGGCTTTGGCGTCTCAGACCCAGTAACCAGAGAAGGCTTGGCCTCTGACTCGTTGCTTAATGGGGAGAACCAGTTGAAAGTTTCTGTCGGCTGAATGAGCGACACCGGTTGAGCATTCCTACAGCATTTCCCTCCAGAAGCCATAAGAAAGTTGTCCGGCTGCGGGGACTGTGCCAGGGGATTTATACTAACGTTACTATCTGTACTTACTGGTGGCACAGACGCTGTTTCATCCTTTCCTGTACTGAAATAACCCTTGCCTAACGATTGCATCTGAAGCTGAGCTTGCAGCACAGATATCCTAACCAAAAGGCAATCGTTCTTCTGTATATTATGAGTACAGCGACTGCAATTAGAAGGCATCATGTTAATGTTACTACTTAGCTTCGGCTGGTGGAGGTCCTGTTGAACCATGCCCAGATAAAGTGTCCGGAGTGAAAAAGTTGAATGAAAAAAGTAGAGCGAGGAAAGTGAAATAACAAAAATAGAACCAAGACGTTGGTAAATGTATTAAATGAAGATTGATTAACGGTTATAAAATAAAATAAAAACTGTCAAGTTTGTCACATAGCCAAGTAGCAACAAACAGCACAGAGACAAGTGACACGCTCAAATGGAAGTGACGAGCACTCGCGCAATCCAAGGAGGGGTGTCCAAATATGTGATGGTTACCTCTCTCATCACTGTAGTCAGGCTCAGAACCTGTTCTCGCATTGAAATCTCCACAAAGAAGCACTTTACCCTCTGCCTGAAATTGAATGATTTCTGTATGGAAATTGTCAAAAAACAGATCATTATAATATGATGAATCTGAAGGAGGAGCATAAGCTGCACATATGCATACATCATTGTCACTATAGATTCTACCTTTGTTCAGTTTTAGACAAATGTGGTTAGTACCTTTTTTCATTTCATTCAGTGCTAAATCCTGCCTATGCCAAATGTCCCGGCCCCGTTGAACATTTTTATTGATTGATGGTGATAAACTTTCCCTAATAGCCTGAGGGACACTGAGTATGAATGTCTCCACATCGCCATGTTTACAGTAGGATTATGATGTCCTGTCCCTTGATGGGTTTTTTTGTTCGAAATTACGGATTTGTTAGAACCAAAATGTGAAGAGTATAGGCCCTGGATATTCCAAGAACTGTTAGTTATTGATCTCATGTATAATAAGTGAGAGAGAGAGTGAGTGAGTGAGTGAGTGAGTGAGTGAGTGAGTGAGTGAGTGAGTGTGTGTGTGTGTGTGTGAATTAAAGGGTCTATCTTGTTCAGTAGTCTGCATATTAAATGCAGTAGCTGGCGCACTTCTCCAATGACTGATAGTTCTGAGTTTACCTCAGCATATGTAGGCTGATGATCTGAATGATACATTGTGTGGACTGCATCATGTGGTCCACTTCTCTGAAGGACAGTGTTCTGCCTGACCTTAGAGTAGTGGTCAGTGCTGTGCTGTGGTCTAGTAGAGCTGTGTTGTGATGGGCCGGGACTAGTAGAGCTGTGTTGTGATGGGCCGGGTCTAGTAGAGCTGTGTTGTGATGGGCCGGGTCTAGTAGAGCTGTGTTGTGATGGGCCGGGTATAGTAGAGCTGTGTTGTGATGGGCCGGGTGTAGTAGAGCTGTGTTGTGATGGGCCGGGTGTAGTAGAGCTGTGTTGTGATGGGCCGGGTCTAGTAGAGCTGTGTTGTGATGGGCCGGGTGTAGTAGAGCTGTGTTGTGATGGGCCGGGTGTAGTAGAGCTGTGTTGTGATGGGCCGGGTCTAGTAGAGCTGTGTTGTGATGGGCCGGGCCTGGTCGTGCTGTCCGGTTGCTGGTCTGGTCTGTCTGTGCTGTGGTGGGCCGGTCTAGTAGAGCTGTGTTGTGATGGGCCGGGTGTAGTAGAGCTGTGTTGTGATGGGCCGGGTGTAGTAGAGCTGTGTTGTGATGGGCCGGGTGTAGTAGAGCTGTGTTGTGATGGGTCGGGTGTAGTAGATCTGTGTTGTGATGGGCCGGGTGTAGTAGAGCTGTGTTGTGATGGGCCGGGTGTAGTAGAGCTGTGTTGTGATGGGCCGGGTCTAGTAGAGCTGTGTTGTGATGTTCCGGGCCTGGTCGTGCTGTCCGGTTGCGGGTCTGGTCTGTCTGTGCTGTGGTGGGCCGGTCTAGTAAAGCCGTGTCTGGTTTTTCTCTTCTTGGGATGGTGGGGTTAGTGTTGTTTCAGAAAGTGGAGCGGGGGGCCTCTGCTGCTGGGGTGATGGGTGTGTGGGTCCCTGTCAAGTGTTGCATCCTTTAGGTCCTTAGAAAAGTTTCTGACACTGTCCTGATCAAGGTGTACATTATCGTATAAGTGTTCATGTGTCAGAGTGGGATGATGAGCCATCCTGACGTTGAGCATTGAGGCACAGTCCGCAGTGATCTATTTTGTCAGTCAACTGTCCTGTGAAGTCTTTTCTTGGTAGGAGTGTTGTTGGGAACATAGCCTGTTTCCGCTCTGCCACTCTTCTCAGATATATTTTCACATTTGACACAACGGTTGTTTGTGCCAGTGTGGATGATGATGTTGTCAGGGGTGTCAAACCTGGTCTGACTGAGTAGCTGTATTACACTGTCAGTTGTAGGACACCAGAACTTATACACGTGTCTAGGGAATCATCTTTCCTGGACCAAGGACTTCCCATTTGAATCGATAAGGATTGCAGTTGTGGGTGGTTGTCTGGATGGAGCAGACTGGGAGGCTGGTGTTCTGACCTGGGCTGGAGCAGACTGGGAGGCAGGTAGGCTGACCTGGGCTGGAGCAGGCTGGGAGGCTGACCTGGGCTGGAGCAGACTGTGAGGCTGACCTGGGCTGGAGCAGACTGGGATGCTGACCTGGGCTGGAGCAGACTGGGAGGCTGACCTGGGCTGGAGCAGACTGGGATGCTGACCTGGGCTAGAGCAGACTGGGAGGCTGGTAGGCTGACCTGGGCTGGAGCAGGCTGGGAGGCTGACCTGGGCTGGAGCAGGCTGGGGGCTGGAGGCTGACCTGGGCTGGAGCAGACTAGGAGGCAGGCTGGGGGCTGGAGCTGACCTGGGCTGGAGCAGACTGTGAGGCTGACCTGGGCTGGAGCAGACTAGGAGGCAGGTAGGCTGACCTGGGCTGGAGCAGGCTGGGAGGCTGACCTGGGCTGGAGCAGACTGGGAGGAGGGCTGGAGCAGACTGGGAGGCTGACCTGGGCTGACCTGGGCTGGAGCAGCAGGCTGGGAGGCTGACCTGGGCTGGAGCAGACTGGGAGGCTGACCTGGGCTGGAGCAGACTGGGATGCTGACCTGGGCTGGAGCAGACTGGGAGGCTGACCTGGGCTGGAGCAGACTAGGAGGCAGGTAGGCTGACCTGGGCTGGAGCAGGCTGGGAGGCTGACCTGGGCTGGAGCAGACTGTGAGGCTGACCTGGGCTGGAGCAGACTGGGAGGCTGACCTGGGCTAGAGCAGACTGGGAGGCTGGTAGGCTGACCTGGGCTGGAGCAGACTGGGAGGCTGACCTGGGCTGGAGCAGAATGTGCCGTAGCAGACTGGGAGGCTGGTAGGTTGACCTGGGCTGGAGCAGACTGGTAGGCTGGTGCAGTGTCCTCAGTCTGTGTGGTGGAGGCCATGCTGGTTATGCTGGTCTCAGGTTCTGCCTGTGTTGTACCAAGCTGGTGGACATGTTCTCTAGATGCAGAGGACATAATGACTAGCTTCTGGTTGAGGGTGTCAATGTATCTCTCTCTTTGCTCTAGCTCTTTTCTTGTTGTGCTCAGATGGTCTCTGAGGTCATCATTTGTCTGACTCAGCTTGTCCGTTCTGCTTTCTAATTTAGCAATAGATGCTCTGCTCTACTCCCTGAACTGTTTTGTCTCTTCTTTTCATTTCTGGACAGTGTCATCATCTTGAGGCTTCTTCTCTCTGAGTTCTATGACCTCTGCTTCAACTAGAGAGAGAGAGAGTGTTGTGGAAATGTTGCATAGCAGGTGTTCTTGGTGTTTTAGGCATGTTCTTGGCTCTGTCTGCTGCAGGTGAGGTAGGTAGAAGGACTCTGAGCAGCAAGAATCCCATGAGCTTTTTCAGAAATGCTGATCTGACAGCCTTGGCTGATGCCTCTCTTTTTGGAGAAAGGGGAATGGTTGCAAATAACACTTTTCCATATGTGCCTTCATTTGGTATTAAAAATCAAATGTGTTCTTGTTTTGCAACTGGTAAGATCTGCAAACAGACATTCATGGTTCTGTCCCATCATCAAACCATTTGGATGTCTGGTGGGTAAACAATTTCCATAGCAACACTGGTGATGTTGGCTACAATGTTGCAATAGACGCCTACCTTTTCCAAAACAACATTGTTTCTTGTGTTATTGTCTCTAGTGCCTTGAGATAACTGTTTTACTTTGATGTTCTTTGGTCTACTTATTTTGTCTTTTATATTGTTTCGTTAACTAGCTATTTTTTTGTTGGCTAGCTAGCATATTTTAGGAGAGTCCCTAGCAATGGCTTAGCAGCTGGTAAGCAATCCAGCTAGCTAAGCTAACTGCACAAACAGATACTTCGAATGTACTTCACTATAAAAACCATGTCAATTTCAATAATTGTAGGATAATCTTTTTTTCAGCTGCTGCTGCTCAATATGAAACTATCTCGCTCTCTCTCTGTCTCTCTCTCTCTCTCTCTCTCTCTCTCTCTCTCTCTCTCTCTCTCTCTCTCTCTCTCTCTCTCTCTCTCTCTCTCTCTCTCTCTGTCTCTCTCTCTCTCTCTGTCTCTCTCTCTCTCTCTCTCTCTCTGTCTCTCTCTCTCTCTGTCTCTCTCACTCTCTCTCTGTCTCTCTCTCTCTCTCTCTCTCTGTCTCTCTCTCTCTGTCTCTCTCTCTCTCTCTCTCTCTCTCTCACTCTCTCTCTCACTCTGTCTCTCTCTCTCTCTCTCTCTGTCTCTCTCTCTCTGTCTCTCTCTCTCTCTCTGTCTCTCTGTCTCTCTCTCTCTCTCTCTGTCTCTCTCGTCTCTCTGTCTCTCTCTCTCACTCTCTCTCTCTGTCTCTCTCTCTCACTCTCTCTCTCTCTCTCTCTCTCTCTCTCTCTCTCTCTCTCTCTCTCTCTCTCTCTCTCTCTCTCTCTCTCTCTCACTCTCTCTCTCTCTCTCTCTCTCTCTCACTCTCTCTCTCACTCTCTCTCTCTCTCTCTCTCTCTCTCTCTCTCTCTCTCTCTCTCTCTCTCTCTCTCTCTCTCTCTGGTCATACATTTGGCAGGAGATCAGTTTGCAGTTGTAAATGAGAACTTGTTCTCAACTTGCCTACCTGGTTAAATAAAGGTGAAATAAAATTAAAATAAAATTTAAAAAATTAGTAAGAGCAGCTCAGTTTCCACCTCACATTGTGGGCAGTGTGCCTTTCTCAATTGAGTCTGTACATAGTCAAAGCTTTTCTTATTGTTGGGTTAGTGACATTAGTCACAGTGGTCAGGTATTCTGCCACTGTGTACTCTCTGTTTAGAGCCAAACATCTTTCTAGTTCAGTTTTTTTGTAAATTCTTTCCTCTGTCTGTCTGTCTGTCTGTCTGTCTGTCTGTCTGTCTGTCTGTCTGTCTGTCTGTCTGTCTCCACCTACACCTCTTAGATCAATAACAAAACGCCCCCAGAAACTCAGCCAATTAAATCCCTGTAGGATCAGTCTCCTAGTCTCTCAGCAGAGAGTTTACCCCACTTCTGACATAGCAGGGACTCCACAGCATTGCTTATTTTAGTATTTTAGATTCTTTAAAGTTGCCACCCTTTGCCATTGATGACAGCACACTCTTGGCATTCTCTCAACCAGCTTCATCAGAAATGCCTTTTGCATCCTTGAAGATGTTCACACATATGCTGAGCACTTGTTTGCTGATTTTCCTTTTCTCTGCGGTCCACGCATATTAGAGCGTCTCAATTGTGTTGAGGTCGGGTGATTGTAGAGGCCAGATCATCTAATGCAGCACTCCGTTACTCTCCTTCCTGGTCAAATGGCCCTTACACAGCCTGTAGGTGTGTTGGGTCATTGTCCTGTCAAAAAACAAATGATAGTCTCACTAAACGCAAACCAGATGGGATGACGTATTGCTGCAGAATGCTGTGGTAGCCATGCTGGTTAAGTGTGCCTTGAATTCTAACTAAATCACCTATAGTGTCACCAGCAAAGTCCCCCCACCATCACACCTCCTCCTCCATGCTTCATGGTGGGAACCACACATGCAGAGATCATCCATTCACCTACTCTGCATCTCACAAAGACACGGAGGTTGGAACCAAAAATCGCAAATTTGGACTCATCAGACCAAATTACAGATTTCCACTGGTCTAATGTCCATTGCTCATGTTTCTTGGCCCAAGCAAGGATTTTCTTCTTATTGGTGTCCTTTAGTAGTGGTTTCTTGGCAGCAATTCGACCATGAAGGCCGGATTCACGCATTCTACTCTGAACAGTTAATGTTGAGATGTGTTTGTTACTTGAACTCTGTGAAACATTTATCTGGACTGCAATCTGAGGCTGGTAACTCCAGTAAACTTATCCTCTGCAGCAGAGGTAACTCTGGGTCTTCCTTTCCTGTCGCGGTCCTCATGAGAACCAGTTTCATCAAAGTGCTTGATGGTTTTTGCAACTGCACTTGAAGAAACATTCAAAGACATTGAAATTTAGGTCTCTCTCTCTTAAGGCTATATTAGGGCTATATTTTGTATCCCATCCCTATCTTGTCACAACACAACTGATTCGCTCAAACGCATTAAGGAAAGACATTCCACAAATTCACTTTTAACAATTTAACAATAATTGAAATGAATGATAATTACTACCTCATTAACCTGGTTGAGAGAATGCCAAGAGTGTGTAAAGCTGTCATCAAGGCAAAGGGTGGCTACTTTGAAGAATCTCAAATGTAAAATATATTTCAAGGCACACAATAACCAGTGATACGCCATCCCATCTGGTTTGCGCTTAGTGAGACTATCATTTGTTCTTCATCAGGACAATAGCCCAATGCACCTCCAGGCTGTGTAACGGCTATTTGACCAAGAAGGAGAGTGATATGTTGCTGCATCAGATGACCTCCACAATCACCTGACCTCAACCCAATTGAGATGGTTTTGGGATGACTTGGACCACAGGGTGAAGGAAAAGCAGCTAACAAGTGTTCAGCATATGTTGGTACTTCTTCAAGACTGCCAAGAGTGTGCCAAGCTGTCATCAAGGTAAAGGGTGGCTACTTTGAAGAATCGAAAATATATTTTGATTTGTTGAAAAAAATGGTTGACTACATGATTCCATATGTATTTTTTTCATATTTTTGATGTCTTCACTATTATTCTACAATGTAGAAAACAGTAAAAATAAAGAAAATCCCTTGTATGAGTAGGTGTGTCCAAACTCTGTTGTACCAAACCTCAAACCTCAAGTGCAAATAGCGAGTTGAAACCTCTTGTCAGAGAGGTAGCACTGCTCTCATCTTTGTTGTTTGAGTGGCAGAGGGAGGGGCTTGGTGTGTGTGTTAAACAGAGAGGAAGAGGTGAGAGAGAGGTTAAAATTTCTCCACAATCTGTCCAAAATAAGCCCAATGCTTTTCTATGTGCTTATTTTGGACATAAGCTTGTCAGCTGCCTTCCCTTGGATCCTTAAAGTGTTCTACAGCTGCAACATCGAGAGCATCCTGACTGGTTGCATCACTGCCTGGTATGGCAACTGCTCGGCCTCTGACTTTAAGTCACTGCAGAGGGTAGTGCGTACGCCTCAGTACATCACTGGGGCCAAGTTTCCTGCCATCCAGGACTTCTATACCAGGCGGTGTCAGAGGAAGGCCCTAAACATTGTCAAAGACTCCAGCCACCCTAGTCATAGACTGTTCTCTCTCCTACCGCACAGCAAGAGGCTTCTAAACCGTTTCCACCCCAAGCCATAAGATTCCTGAACATCTTGTCAAATGGCTACCCGGGCCTATTTGCATTGCCCCCCCTCTTTACACCACTGCTACTCCCTGTTGTCATCTATACATAGTCACTTTAATAACTCTACCTACATGTACTGTGCATACTACCTCAACTAACCGGTGAACCCACACATTGACTCTGTATTGGTACCCCCCTGTATATTGTCTCGCTATTGTTATTTTACTCCTGCTCTTTCCTTATTCTTGTCATAACTTTTTTGAAACTGCATTGTTGGTTAGGGGCTCGTAAGTAAGCATTTCACTGTAATGTGAAATGTTGTATTCGGCGCAAGTGACGAATAAAATGTGTTTTGATTTGATTTGATCAAATTCATTTGATATTTCGCCCAGCCCTAACCCAAGTCTATAATGGATTGCTCCGAGTGTTCATCAGAGACAAATTATATTTTCTTCCACATCTTGTTTACATAGCAACACAATAACATGCAAGCTTTCAATCAAGACTCTCACAGCTCATTCAAATGCACCGAATACACTCAAATGAAATCTTACACACACACACACACACACACACACACACACACACACACACACACACACACACACACACACACACACACACACACACACACACACACACACACACACACACACACACACACACACACACACACACATCCTTCATTGCATGCTCTTACCACACTGCGAGGCATACTGTATCTGTATTCTGCTCACGCAGCAGAGATCTAGGGAGGGCTGCATCTGTCCAAAGAGAGCAGAAAAATAGAAGAACACTGAATCCTGGGAGGCTATTGTACCTTTTCTGTTTTTGTCCTTTTTTTGGTCACGCACACTCATTTTACATGTCTGGAGCAGGAGGGGGTAGGTTGGGGCCTTCCTATACAATCAGCAATCAACCAGAACTCTTCCCTCGGTACTCTTCACTACTCTCCCCCTCTTCCCCTCCTCTCATCTTCATTCAGCCTCCTTATCCTCTGCCCCCTGGCCCATGCTAGGTCCCCACCCTATTCAGCCCTGTGTCATCACAAAGCATCTCTGAAGACTCTCAGTATCTGCCAGTCTCCCTGTCCACCCCTCGCTCCTCTCACCCCATCCTCATCTCTTTCCCTGTGCCCCACCTCGCTCCTCTCACCCCTCCTGATCTCTCACCCTAGCCCCCACCTAGCCCCTGACCCCTCTAACCTGCATCCACCTGATCCTCAGTGTCATCACAAAGCACCTCAACCCAGGCAGCAGCATCTCTGCTGTAGAAGAAGATAAATTATGCCCCAATCATGTCTGGCATCATCTGCCCTCAGGTCATCTCTGCTTCTGACAGCAGCGGGGTTAGAGGTCAGAGGCATGCACCAATTACAGTGAGAGGAGGGAGGGAAGGAGGAAGAGAGGAAAGAACAGGGTCTTGATGGTGTTGAAGGAGTTTTATTCTCCTGGTGTTTAATGGTGAGATAGATAGAATGATAGGTGATATCTCTGTGGCTCATTAGCAAGTAAGGGTTGCGGGGAGTCATCAGTAGCTCTGCATGTCAATGTCAACCCTCCAACCCCTCCACCATGCAGGAGAGGGGGAGGGAGGGAAGAAAGGATAGCGGGAGAAATGGAGTGAGGAATGTGGAATGTTCTTCAGATCTCTCTCTCTCTCTCTCTCGTTTGTCTCTCCCTTTTTCAGGCTATCTCGCTCTGCCTCTCCCGGCTATCTCGCTCTCCCTCTCTCTCTCTCTCTCTCTCTCTCTCTCTCTCTCTATCCTCAATCTCGCTCTCTCTGATGATTGTTAGGGCTGACTCACTGACTAGAGGAGCTGTTTGTTGAATCCTCAGAGATCATGTAACTTTTCCGTGGATGACAACACACACACACTGTTCATGCAGACATTAATCTCACACACTCACACAGGCATTCACACACACACGCGCACACACGCACGCACACACTGTGGTAGTGTGATTATATGGACTCTGTACCTAGCTGGTAGGAAGGTCACAGCTTCGAGGGGTCCAGGGGAAACACTGCATAAAACTCTTGTTAACTGTCTTTGTTCCTGCTGTTACCATGAAGAAATAAGCCCATTATTCCTGCCTGTGTCAGCTGCACAGCTCTCCATCTCTATCCATCCATCCACTGTTAGTTTAGCTCCTTTATCTATTTCCTCTGATGCTTTATTTGACATTTTCCCTGCAAAAAACATGATTTCCCCCTGCATTGTTTTAGCAGTCTTGCTTCCTTGTAGTTTGGTACGTATACCCTAAATAATAGAATGGAAAGTGCATCTGATGTGCCTTCTGTACATTGTTTGTTCTCAAAGATGTCGTTATTGTTGAGGTATTCGGTTGCATTGTATGAAAGTGGTTTCCAACAATCCTTTGTTGTGGAATCATAATTCTAGCCCAGCCTGGAAGTGACTGTCAGTATCTTTTGTTTCTTGAGACAGGTGCCAATAGATCCAACCACGGAGAAAGGCTTGTCAGTTTTCATATCCTAGGACATCTCACAGCCCTCCTGAAGCACAGCAGTGCGGCATTTAGAGCTGGCTTAATGATTATTTGATATATTGCGTGACGGTGGGAATGTCTCCATGCACAATGATTCATCAGAAAGGCTTTCTGTTGTGACATGACGGCTCCAGAGTCAGACCAGTCTACCGTATATCTGAAGTGGCACATGGTTTTACTTCGGCAGAAGCAATGACAAAAGATTGGAAAACAAGCATACATTGATACTCCATGGTTATGGTATATCAAATTTCATCATAAGTGCTCTTATCTGACCTCCCTCTATATTCCATACTGGGCAATGTTAAAAGAGAAAGCTGGTATTCTTCTCTTTCCCTTTCTGTCCCTCTCTCCCCTGTGAGAGGCAAGCCATACTGGGCCAAACAAGAGTATATACCTGCCAGGGTCCTGACCGGGACCAACAAGTCTGACCCCCTCACCCCAATATTTGCCCAACTCCACTGGCTACCGGCCCAACTCCACTGGCTACCGGCTCAACTCCACTGGCTACCGGCCCAACTCCACTGGCTACCGGCCCAACTCCACTGGCTACCGGCTCAACTCCACTGGCTACCGGCCCAACTCCACTGGCTGCCGGCCCAACTCCACTGGCTACCGGCCCAACTCCACTGGCTACCGGCCCAACTCCACTGGCTACCGGCTCAACTCCACTGGCTACCGGCCCAACTCCACTGGCTACCGGCCCAACTCCACTGGCTACCGGCCCCACACCACTGGCTACCGGCCCAACTCCACTGGCTACCGGCCCAACTCCACTGGCTACCGGCCCAACTCCACTGGCTGCTCATGCTTGTATTTAAAGACTTGAATGGATTGAGCCCCACCTACATCAGTGACCTCATCTCAATCAGCGATTCACCTCATACTCGTTTTTTCAATCAGCGATTCACCTCATACTCGTTTTTTCAATCAGCGAGCCACCTCGTACCTCGTTTTTTCCAATTACTTTTCAAAACTGAATGGATGGATTTATAAAACTTTATAAAACCAGCAGACTTCTCTCACTTTATAAAACCAGCTGACTTCTCTCACTTTATAAAACCAGCAGACTTCTCTCACTTTATAAAACCAGCTGACTTCTCTCTTATTAACTGGCAACAAAAAACTTAGTTGCGTATTTGTCTCACTCTCTCTCTTTGTCTCCCACGTTCTTCCTCTCAGAATAGAGCTAAGCACAGGACAAACCATAGAGGAGAACCTTGTTCAGTCTGCGTTCCAACAGACACCAGCAGACAAATTCACCTTTCAGCAGGACAGTAACCTTAAACAAGCCAAAATATACACTGGAGTTGCTTGCCAAGACGACATTGAATGTTCCTGAAAATCTATGGCAAAACTTGAAAATGGCTGTCTAGCAATGATCAACAACCAAATTGACAGAGTTTGAAGTATTTAAAATGGAATAATGTGCAAATATTGTACAATCTAGGTGTGCAATGCTCTTAGGGACTTACACAGAAAGACGCACAGCTGTAATCGCTGTCAAAGGTGATTCTAACATGACTCAGGGGTGTGAATACTTAAATCGAATCTGTATTTCATTTTCAATACATTTGCGGAAAAATAATCAAATGAATGTATTTTGAATTCAGGCTGGAACATAACAGAATGTGGAATATGTCAAGGGGTATGAATACTTTCTGAAGGCACTGTGTTAGTAAGTACAGGTATGTGTGTACTTGGATGTGGGTGTATTGGTGTGTATACTAATACTGTATGTAGGGCTACCTACATGCATGTGTTACTGTGTATGTCTGTCAATCTCCCGAAACAAAGCAATGACGGTCAACCAATCCAAATCAAACAAATTATCCTTCAAGATGAAGGGATCAATAAAATGAATATCAAATTAAATCAAATCCAGCCACGACAACGGCATCACCACCACAGCCAAGAAGAAGGCCTTGTCCTATTGCCTCCCACCTCAGCAGCAGAGCATAAAACATGATATGATCTAATCTCCCAGATGACAAAAGGAAATAGAAACTACAATCCCCAGCATTTATAATTCATATGGACACATAAGTGTTTTCAGTTAAGGGTTCCTCCCACAGCACATTCATATCGCATCTATTATTCAGGAGTTAGGAGAGGAGAGAAGCCTCGTCTCTGATTCTGACACTCTCAGTGTTCAACGAGCCACGTCAGCTAGGCCCTCTGCAGGCTTCCCTGATGCTGTTACACCCGCTACTTTAACTCCCAGCTCACTGCATCAGCAGAGCAGAGTAGTGGGGAGGTCCTCAGTCGCCTGCTCTGACTCTCTGCCAGGTCATACCAGATCCACTGCAGGTTTGGACATTTTTCCATGTCCCTAGGACGTTGGGAGATGCCTTTTAATGCCGTACACAAGGGACAACCTGGCGCCTATTACCATCTAGTAGGCTCGCGGCTTGCTATGGTGATGTGGATGGGGATAGAAGAAGGGCTCATACCACAAGTTACAGCACAGAGGATTGTGGGTTCAATCTCAGTATAAGGCACTCATTATTTTATTTTTTAAATTCTGGTTTAACCCTCTCCCAAACCTTAACCCTTACATACTTTCACTTCACCAATAGATGTTTAATCCTCCTCCCTGGACAAACGTTGAATACTGAAGTGAGACTGTGAGATCTTGTTGCTAACGCCAGCACACACTCTATAGAATCCCCAGTCTCTTAGCCTGGTAGAGCTCCGGCAGACAGACGAGTAGCTAGCTAGCCTATTCAATCTGATACATGTTGGGGCTCAACGTGGAGGCAATAGCTAGCTATCTAGCCTACTCCATTTGCTATAAAAACCTCAGCTTACTGTTACGCTGTCAGATTTACGCTCCCAGCTTACTGCAGCCTGGAACACTAGCCTTCTACAAACTAAAAAAGCTCCTAGCTCCATCTGCTGCAGATTTGGGAACATTGCTGGAGTGGAGATGGAGATGGCTGCAATTTGCGGCAATTTCGATATGTGTGAGGATCATTGTCAATTGGTGAGCCCACACCCTCTCTGTTGGGGAAGCCACTCGTCTTACGTGTCCACGGGCATATACGCCATTCTCATTTCTCTGGTACCCTCTGTTTCTCCTCTCTCTCTCTCTCTCTCTCTCTCTCTCTGTGTGATTAAGGAATGATTGAATGGGTCAAGTAATGATGAGGAGAAAAAGCTTTTCTCTAAGGAGGGGAGGACGTTGGCTGATTTCCCCCCAGCTCATTGCACCTTTTTTATTTCCACATAACCACTTTTGCATTAAGTACAATGGGGCTCTATAGTTAAGTATTCTCACACTTGATCAGTAATGGAATATATTAACTACTGTTTGAGTTCAAACACTCTCGGAACATATAATGGATATGCGTTGTTCATGCATTAAGAATATTTATATTTCAACACAGTGTTTTCATAACACTTCATAAAACGTCTCTCACTTAACTTTTTTCTCTCTCACTCTCTCTCTCTCTCTCTGTCTCTTGCTCTCGCTCTCTCTTTCTCCATCGCTCTCATTCCTTTCACTAAGAAAAGCACACAGTGTTTCTTGAAGTTGATAAACTGTCGTCCATTTTGTGTCTAATGTGGGGAGAGGAGGCAGGAATCAGGAGGCAGATATATCAGTGAACACCATGTTACTCTTTACAATGTGTGCCTCTGAATAAAACATGGACCTCCTCCAGTTGCACTCTGCAGTATCGTAACACTGTTAGTCTGTTTCTAATGGCTGCTAGGATAGCAAGTTATTACCTCACTTACAGTATTACCCTGCTAACAGTTTAGTTGATCTCATGTCCATCACAAGTCTTTCCCTGGGTTATCCCTTTCACATACAGTAGGTTTCAGTGTCGACCCGTCATTCGGGGCAGGTGGGCAGAGCATGTTATTAATAAGTGTCACATATCAGTTTGCAAAAAATGGTCAAGACAATAGTTCAGTTAATAAAGCCGCATTTAAACATGGTCTCTTTTTTGCTTACTTGAGTAAAGCAGCAAAATGCAAGAGTTTCAGCCGAGCTCAGTGCTTTCTGTGGCGGTGGGGCAGCCAGCGGAAAATACGGAGCGTAGGGGTTGGTAATGTTGTCTAGTTGCGTCGTGATTGGCTCAATGTTCTGTCACCCATGGGGACATTATGCTACCGCAAAATCTACGGGAGAGCTTGAAAATTCAAGTCCCTTGGGAGCTGCCATAGAGTTACATTAGAAATGCCCATCCAAGAAGGCTCAAGGTCATTGGCCATAGATAAAATGTTGTCAAATCACGTTATATCTACCATACCTTTGATTGGATTGATCATGTCAACATCATACTTTCAAAATCTTAGCTATCAAGCTGGACAAGCAGACATCATCATAAATCAAATCAAATTTTATTTGTCACATACACATGGTTAGCAGATGTTAATGCGAGTGTAGCGAAATGCTTGTGCTTCTAGTTCCGACAATGCAGTAATAACCAACAAGTAATCTAACTAACAATTCCTAAACTACTGTCTTATACACAGTGTAAGGGGATAAAGAATATGTACATAAGGATATATGAATGAGTGATGGTACAGAGCAGCATAGGCAAGATACAGTAGATGGTATCGAGTACAGTATATACATATGAGATGAGTATGTAAACAAAGTGGCTAGTGATACATGTATTACATAAGGATGCAGTCGATGATATAGAGTACAGTATATACGTATGCATATGAGATTAATAATGTAGGGTAAGTAACATTATATAAGGTAGCATTTTTTAAAGTGGCTAGTGATATATTTACATCATTTCCCATCAATTCCCATTATTAAAGTGGCTGGAGTTGAGTCAGTGTCAGTGTGTTGGCAGCAGCCACTCAATGTTAGTGGTGGCTGTTTAACAATCTGATGGCCTTGAGATAGAAGCTGTTTTTCAGTCTCTCGGTCCCAGCTTTGATGCACCTGTACTGACCTCGCCTTCTGGATTATAGCGGGGTGAACAGGCAGTGGCTCGGGTGGTTGATGTCCTTGATGATCTTTATGGCCTTCCTGTAACATCGGGTGGTGTAGGTGTCCTGGAGGGCAGGTAGTTTGCCCCCGGTGATGCGTTGTGCAGACCTCACTACCCTCTGGAGAGCCTTACGGTTGAGGGAGGAGCAGTTGCCGTACCAGGCGGTGATACAGCCCGCCAGGATGCTCTCGATTGTGCATCTGTAGAAGTTTGTGAGTGCTTTTGGTGACAAGCCGAATTTTTTCAGCCTCCTGAGGTTGAAGAGGCGCTGCTGCGCCTTCTTCACGATGCTGTCTGTGTGAGTGGACCAATTCAGTTTGTCTGTGATGTGTATGCCGAGGAACTTAAAACTTGCTACTCTCTCCACTACTGTTCCATCGATGTGGATAGGGGGTGTTCCCTCTGCTGTTTCCTGAAGTCCACAATCATCTCCTTAGTTTTGTTGACGTTGAGTGTGAGGTTATTTTCCTGACACCACACTCCGAGGGCCCTCACCTCCTCCCTGTAGGCCGTCTCGTCGTTGTTGGTAATCAAGCCTACCACTGTTGTGTCGTCCGCAAACTTGATGATTGAGTTGGAGGCGTGCGTGGCCACGCAGTCATGGGTGAACAGGGAGTACAGGAGAGGGCTCAGAACGCACCCTTGTGGGGCCCCAGTGTTGAGGATCAGCGGGGAGGAGATGTTGTTACCTACCCTCACCACCTGGGGGCGGCCCGTCAGGAAGTCCAGTACCCAGTTGCACAGGGCGGGGTCGAGACCCAGGGTCTCGAGCTTGATGACGAGCTTGGAGGGTACTATGGTGTTGAATGCCGAGCTGTAGTCGATGAACAGCATTCTCACATAGATATTCCTCTTGTCCAGATGGGTTAGGGCAGTGTGCAGTGTGGTTGAGATTGCATCGTCTGTGGACCTATTTGAGCGGTAAGCAAATTGGAGTGGGTCTAGGGTGTCAGGTAGGGTGGAGGTGATATGGTCCTTGACTAGTCTCTCAAAGCACTTCATGATGACGGAAGTGAGTGCTACGGGGCGGTAGTCGTTTAGCTCCGTTACCTTAGCTTTCTTGGGAACAGGAACAATGGTGGCCCTCTTGAAGCATGTGGGAACAGCAGACTGGTATAGGGATTGATTGAATATGTCCGTAAACACACCAGCCAGCTGGTCTGTGCATGCTCTGAGGGCGCGGCTGGGGATGCCGTCTGGGCCTGCAGCCTTGCGAGGGTTAACACGTTTAAATGTTTTACTCACCTCGGGTGCAGTGAAGGAGAGACCGCATTTTTCCGTTGCAGGCAGTGTCAGTGGCACTGTATTGTCCTCAAAGCGGGCAAAAAAGTTATTTAGTCTGCCTGGGAGCAAGACATCCTGGTCCTTGACTGGGCTGGATTTCTTCCTGTAGTCCGTGATTGACTGTAGACCCTGCCACATGCCTCTTGTGTCTGAGCCATTGAATTGGGATTCTACTTTGTCTCTGTACTGACGCTTAGCTTGTTTGATAGCCTTACGGAGGGAATAGCTGCATTGTTTGTATTCAGTCATGTTACCAGACACCTTGCCCTGATTGAAAGCAGTGGTTCGCGCTTTCAGTTTGACGCGAATGCTGCCATCAATCCAAGGTTTCTGGTTAGGGAATGTTTTAATCGTTGCTATGGGAACGACATCTTCAACGCATGTTCTAATGAACTCGCACACCGAATCAGCGTATTCGTCAATGTTGTTATCTGACGCAATACGAAACATGTCCCAGTCCACGTGATGGAAGCAGTCTTGGAGTGTGGAGTCAGCTTGGTCGGACCAGCGTTGGACAGACCTCGTCGACAAGCTACTGGCAAATCCTTTCCAACCCTTGTTGTATGAAGAGAAATTATTGATAAATCTTTTCGGTGTTCATTGGCCATTGGACATAAACATTACACAAGTTGGAAATGACAATTCAATATTGTGTGGTTTGGAAAGAATCAGTGGCTAACTGCAAGCATTGCAAAGCAATCACTTGCCTGCTTTTCAGTGGAGAGGGTGTGTGGACAAAGTCTGTGTTTAAGGGTCTCTTTTCCAAACTTTAAAGGATAAACATTCAACACTATTGGTCAGAAAAGGTTGAATACATTGGCCATGCTGTTAATCCAGCATGATTTATACCACGTTCAAAACAACTGGAAACTCAGAACTGGGAAAACTCAGACTTCAGTGAGTTCAAAACAACTGGGAATTCAGAAAAAAACAAGCTCTCACTCTGTCCCTGAGCAAAGCAGTTAACCCACTGTTCCCCGGGCGCTGAAGATGTGGAAGTCGATTAAGGAAGACATCACAGTTGAAGGCATTCAGTTGTATAACTGACTAGGTATCCCTTTTCCCTTTAAAAAAAATCTAAATGACAGATTGTCTCTTATCCGCTCGTTGTCCCCTTGTGCCATAGTTTGTACACCTCAATTTTCAGTAGAAACCACATTTGTTAAAACAAGTCAGCCGTATCAGCTATGTTTTGTTTTTTAAAGCAGTAAATGAGGCTGATTGAACTGTTTTGCTGCCAGACAAGGCTGATAGCCAGGTGTAGCAGTGGTAAGGTGTTGGGACTGCTGTTGGGACAGCTTTATGTAGGCCCTAACAGTTTGTGGGCACCGTTTATCAACGTTATAGTGCAATTAATGTATTGTTTAGTGTTGTTTTGTGTAGTGGCTTTGCTGGCATGCATCTAAAAACAGTTTGCCCCACCAAGATTTACATTCTAAAATCTCCACTGAAAGGTTTGCCTACAGATGATTGGCAATCATTTCTCAGAAACCTGGTTATTACATGCCATACCACTGTAAGTATTTTACTTATATCTGCTACTGTATACGATTGTCCATCTCTTAGCTTTGGAAGTGTACACCAATTGCTATCACCTTGCTAACAGTTTGGCCCAGTGCTGATGCCATGGCCAGCACAAGTCTTTCCCTGAGTTAGCCCCAACCTGGAACTCCCGTTCACATAAAAGGAAGGAGCAATCATGGAAGTAAACTGTCATTCTAGTTCTGTGGGAGTAGTGCTATAGGCAACGATGGCATGAAATCAGTATCTTGTAAAGAACACTAGTGATTATCAGATGTGTTCAGTGGATGTGGTGAAAGTGGTTGCAGTGTTGTAAACAGTGGTAAATTATGATGGTTGTCCTGCTGGTGTCAGCTTTAAAGGGGAAAATAAGGATAAACATATATATGTCAAAGCAATCCAGTATAAAATAAATCACAAACATATTATATAGCACACCGCCTACCCTGATCCATAACTCTTAGGCCATCACCTTCGTAAACTCTATAGTGACCTCACACCCTAATCCCATAGATCAGAGGCAACACTTAACCCCTCTGTCACAACTTTTGCCGAAGTCGGTCCCTCTCCTTGTTCGGGTGATGTTCGGCGGTCAACGTCGAACGTCGACTAGCCATCACTGATCCATTTTTCATTTTCCATTGGTTTTGTCTTGTCTTCCATCACACCTGGTTCCAATCCCATCAATTACATGTTGTGTATTTAACCCTTTGTTTCCCCCATGTCCTTGTCGGTGATTGTTTGTTGTATGTATTGATGCAAGTTATTTTCTGGTGTGCGACGGGTTTTGCACCCTCTTACTTTATTTTGTATATTTTGGTTTTCAGAGTTTTCGATTATATTTATTGAACTGCTCCATTTATACCAAGTTCACTCTCCTACTCCTGACTTCCCTGCCACCAGCATGCACCCATTACACCCTCCTTTCCCAACCCCTCTTTTATTCCTCCTTTTCCCTCTTATTCTTTCTATCCTTCCTTTACACTGCATACCAATTCAATTCATTTCAATTCAAAGGGATTTAGTGGCATGGGAAACATATATTTACATTGCCAAAGCAAGTGAAATAGATAAACAAAAGTGAAAAAATAAATATATAAAATGAACAGTAAACATCACACTCACAAAAGTTCCAAATCAATAGAGAGGTTCCTTCCTTCCTGCCCCTCTTATTCCTTATTTTCCTTATTTCTCTCCATTTTCTATCCCTCTCTCCCCATCTCATTGTGTCGAACTGTTACTGAGAAGACACCATCTGGTCTGTTAGCTTCGCTCAACACTTCTCTTAGCTAATGTCTTCACAGCTCTAGCCTTCACTATACTCTCCCGCCCTGCTGCACTAAACGACCAGAATAGAGAATGGATTATGTTTAATACTGGAACCTTTCACACGTGCCCGTGTGTGTGCGTATGTATTGTACTGTATGTCCATGTGTGCGTGCATAATAGGTATTTCATTCTCTCTATCTCTGTATCTTTCTCTCTCTCTCTTGAATGGCCTGCCTGCTCTCTCAATATGTATCTCTCCCACCCTCTTTCTCTCTCTATACCATCTCTTTCTCTCTCTCTCCTTTTTCTTCCTTCCCAGGGGTTCAGTTCAGATGATCTCAGCTGAGATGAGCCGGTGCCTTTGCCTGCTAGTGTTTAATTTGATTATATCTCTTTGATTCTGAACACTTGAACACAGCAGTGTATTTCACCTATTGGATGGAAGTGGGAAGCTATTTGTGAAAGAGGAGAGTTGAAAGCAATTGCAAGATCTCATCTCTACATCTGATCTGTCTTCCAGCAATCAAATGAATCTGGAGGTGAGATTAGCCCCTCCGTGCTTGACTGGTGATGGGCTTTGTGGACGAGAGAGATAGAGGGAGAGGAGGGAGATGAATCATTGGGGGGGAACAGCCACCGTCTCTATGTGTGTGCGTGTGTGTGTCACATTTGTATGTCTCCCCTGTCTACCTTGCCACTGATGATCGACACCAATTAAATGTCCAGCCGGCCGGGCAGGGCTCAGGGCTGTGTTGGTTTAGGAGGATACATGGGGGATGCTACCGCTGCGTCTAAATGGGGCTAAAGAGGAGTCGATAACACACACTAATCCTCTTAGACACTTGTGTTGTTTTGGGCGCCCCCAAGCACACACGGATGTACCAGGTTATGGCGCCCCCAAGCACACACACATGGATGTACCAGGTTATGGCACCCCCAAGCACACACACATAGATGTACCAGTTTTTGGAGCCCCCAAGCACACACACATGGATGCACCAGTACATGGAATAGAAGAGAATAATGATGAATAGATAAGATAATGATTCAGAGATAAACTGGGGGAGAACAGAGCTTAACAGTGTCCCCAGCACCGTACTAGTAAACAGCAAGCTTACGAGTAAGCACATTTCTGTAGGGAAACTGTCTTGAAAACTACAATTCTACATTACCCTTCTTCTAATAAACATTTTATAATATAACAACACATGTGCTTCATTATGCATTAGGTATCATAAGAGCAGCTAAATAATTTATTCCGGGGCACTCTATGTGGGTGTTACCTCTGAATTGCTCACCGACTGATCTAGACAGAGAGAGAGAGAGAGGGCATGGCTTCTTTAATCAGAGCTTGTCAACAAGCCAATTTAACTTGGCACACAAACAAAGAAACATTTAAAGCCCAAACTTTATTTCATGCATTTACACATATGGACACACCTACTCATTCAAGGGTTTTTCTTTATTTTTACTCTTTTCCATGTTGTAGAATAATAGTGATGACATCAAAATCTGAAATAACACATGTGGAAACGTATAGTAAACAAAATATATTTTTATTTGTTTAAAACGTTTCGGGTTACTACATTATTCCATATGTGTTATTTCATAGTGGTGATGTCTTCACTATTATTCTACAGTGTAGAGTGTAGAAAATAGTAAAAAATAAAGAAAAAACCCTGGAATTAGTAGGTGTGTCCAAACTTTTGACGTACTTTATATGTAATTAGGGAATAACTGGTTTTGTTAGTGGTGCTGAAATGGTTTGTTTGAATACAATGTATGAACTGTCCATGGTGCTGAAATAATCTACTGTATTTAAGTACAATTTAGGTATTGTTGTTGGTGCTGTCTGTGGTGCTGAAACTCTTTGCTGTGCCAAATAGACCCATTATAAAACTTCAGACGTGCATCCTCATCTTCTTTCCCCCTCACTCTCTCTTTCTGGCTGTGTGCACTGGGATGACCCCTGTCCAATTTCTCCATCAGATATGACCTTTGACCCAGAATAACAACCTGGATCCAGGATAACATTTAATACTATTCAATTATATTTAATATTTAATTATTTAACATAAAAGACTGTGGGTTGGTCACTCATTTTGCCAGAGTAATAGATTTCCATCGATGATTACATTTATTGATTTTCATGGTGAATCATATAAAACAATGACGAGATTCTTTGGATGATTTTTTTTATAGATAAAAGTCTGAAAACAGGCGTAATTGGATCACACTGGTGTTAAGAATAGATAGTTCTACAAGAGGTAGATCCTGTGATGTTTCTAGTATCCTTTCATTTCAAACACAGAGAAAGTGCTGTTCCTGCATGGCCACACACACACACACACACACACACACACACACACACACACATTCACGCTCACACACCACACTGTTCCTTCAATCACACACTACCATACCATCCCCAGTTGAACGATACTGTACAGAAACTGGTAATCTGCTACTCATGCATCTCTAGTAGCTTTACAGAAACCCATGAGGATATATTTCAATGTAAAGGAAATATGTGTTAATGATACTTATGCAAAACTCTGTTGTCTCTTCAATGAGGGCTTTGGAGGATCCCAGAGAGGGGTAATGAGGTGGAGCTTTGGAGGACCCTAGAGAGGGGAGGTGTTTTGTGGTGAACGCTGAGCAAACATCCCTAAGATCATTATCAAGGCTTTAGAATTAGACTCTGGAACAAACGGTAGAGAGAGGGAGGGAGTAAGGGAGGGAGTCAGGGAGGTAGGGATTGAGACGGTTAGGGAGGGAGTGAGTTAGGGAGGGAGGGAGTCAGGGAGTTAGGGAGGGAGTTAGAGGGAGGGATGGAATTAGGGAGGGCGGGAAGGAGTTAGAGAGGGAGGGATGGAGTTAGGGAGGGAGTGTGTTAGGAAGGGAGGGAGTTAGGTAGTGAGGGAGTGAGGGAGGGAGGAAGTTAGGGAGGGTGTTAGGGAGGGAGGGAGTTAGGGAGGGAGGAAGTTAGAGAGGGAGTTAGAGAGGGAGGGATGGAGTTAGGGAGGGAGTGTGTTAGGTAGTGAGGGAGTTAGGGAGGGAGGAAGTTAGAGAGAGGGAGTTAGAGAGGGAGTTAGGGAGGGAGTTACAGTGGTTCCTCCTTTAAAAGTTGAAGCGTACTGTGGCACAGCTTGCATGGTGCTGCAGAATTCTATGGCACGTTATTTAAGTGTGAACCACTGGTACCATTAATGCTAGTTAGTGCTAGTTTGACCACCGGAGGACATATTTTTGGAGGCATTTGATAGCCTTCATTAATGGCTGTACTAAAGAATGCGGGCACACGGGAGACCGGGGTTCAATTCCCGACGGGGAGGAAGGAGTAGGCTGTCCTTGTAAATAAGAAATTGTTCTTAATAACTGATTCCATATGTGTTATTTAATAGTTGTGATGTCTTCACTATTATTCTACAATGTAGGAAATAGTAAAAATAAAGAAAAACTCTGGAATGAGTTGGTGTGTCCAAACTTTTGTCTGGTACTTGCTTAATTAATTTTATTATTACTATGGTGTTTCTATTCCAAGAAAAACAAAAAGTTTTCCATTAGGATGGAACGGAAAATATGGCTCTGTACAACTTGAATGTCAGGAGTACAGTAC
Organism: Oncorhynchus masou masou; assembly: GCF_036934945.1. Lineage (NCBI taxonomy): Eukaryota > Metazoa > Chordata > Actinopteri > Salmoniformes > Salmonidae > Oncorhynchus > Oncorhynchus masou. The sequence goes on along the minus strand of NC_088239.1, from coordinate 68,710,685 downwards.
TGGGCTATTTACCTGAAGAATCCCTGTGTCGTGCGTGCATGCGGGAGACCGGGGTTCAATTCCCCAACAGGAGGAAGGAGTAGGCTGTCATTGTAAATAACAATTTCTTCTTAACTGACTTGCCTAGTTAAATAAAGGTCACACTAAGAGCATAACTTTTCTACATCGTACTTTTCTAATTCTAATCTAACCAATACCTAAACGGAAATTCAGGGGAAATAAAACTCTCATTGATTTATCAAGACCTGTCTCCATGCCTGTCACAGAGCAGCACAAAAAAGTGCTAAAATAGTTGTAGGCTATTGCTTCAAATCCAATTGCTTCTAACTTCAATATGCTCTTTAAATAAATACACCCTTTTTAACAGCACATTATTCAACAGTAGTGAGACTCATGTTGCCTACGGTAGGCCTATACTATATCTAAAAATATTACGTGACTCTCCGTCAATAATTACATATTGAGGATTCTAAATTAAAACCAAAAGCCGCCTCATGGGTCTCCCAGTGGCGGCCGTCACAAGTATCTGTAGTAACGCATTTTGCATTGCGGTGACTTAGACAGCTGTGCCACTGGGGAGGCCCCATATCCACAAAGTATCAAAATACAGAAAGGTGTTGGTAAAGGTATATTGTCCTGCTAATAGCCCATAATTATAATACTGTAAATGGTGTCCAGGTGTCACGATCTTGTAAATGAGCAGACCAAGGCGCAGCGTGAGTATAGTTCCACATATTTATTTAAGTGAAACTAACAAAACAAAATATCAAAACTTACAAAGACCATGAGGACGTAGTGCCCAAACAACACTAACAAACAATGAATATCCCACAAAACACAGGTGGGGAAATAGCTACCTAAATATGATCCCCAATTTGTATCATTATTTTATTAATGAAAGCATAAAAAAGCCATTATTAGTTACATTATTTTAGTTTGAATGTGCAGACTGGCACTAAGAACAGAACAGAGGGAGCATTTCCCTTGTCAACGACATTATTAGTGCAATGCCCCTTAAAGTGTTGCCAGTGTGGTGGGGTGAGGTCCGCCCCCTCTCCCCCTTCCTCCCCCATGGGCTAGGTCGGTCTTCTGTGAGTGGCTCTGCGGCCCATTCCGTGCCCCCTGCCTCGTGCCTTGAAACTCGCTGGCCTTCAGTGGATACAGCTGGAGAACTGCAAGGCAATCCCATTTTGCGCACCTCGAGAGCCATGACCAATATATATTGTCCTGCTAATAACAGAGTTAGTATTATATCTGGGAGAATATCCAACAGGCTTTTATATAATTCAAAATGTATAATAAATCACTTTTTTTTTAAATAACATTTTGGAGATGATTTCATCTTCAAATAACATAAAATGGGCGAGATGTTATTTAGAATGATTTATTTCTGTTTTTAGAGGGAGAGAAACCAAAAAACCTACAGTCATCTCATGGGTCTCACAGTCAAGGACAGCACAGGTATTGAACTAGCATCTGCAGTAACACAGTAGTAGGCCGTTGCGCCACTCAGGCGCTTTATAACACGACCAGTCAGGAGTGGCCTACAGTACGACAGTAAGAGCAAAATAATCCTAACAAAATAAAATAATAAAAACAATTATCAGTTTGTATTTAGGTTTATATCGCCCATTCATTGTCGGTTAGAGACACAGTAGGACCCAAAAGCAGTGCTCTAACTCAACCTTGCGCTGGTCTGGGGCAATGAAGTGGTGACGCAGGGTACCGTACTAAACCACAAATTACCTCTAAGTAACGCAGCATAATCGCAAAACTTTTAGTGGAGCAACCACTGTAGAGAGGGAAAGAGTTAGAGGGGGAAAGAGTTAGAGGGGGAAAGAGTTAGAGAAGGAGGGAGGGATTGATGAAGTTAGGGAAGGAGTTAGGGAGGGAGGATGTTAAGGAGGGAGGAAGTTAAGGAGGGGGTTAGAGAGGGAGGGAGTTAGGGATTGAGGGAGGCATTGGGTCTTCTTCTAAAAAACAGAAGCGATCTGCTGCTCTGGCTATAGTCAGCCTTAAACTACTGTAGTTAAATACATACAGGTCTAGATGGAACACTGACACGCACACGTAGGCACCAATGTACACAAGCTCCCCTTTTCTCTCTCATTTTCTCTCTCCTTTTCTGTCTCTCTCTCTTACAAACACACCTCTCTTTACACTTTCTCAAACACACACCCGCACACAATCACTCACACACACACGCACACACACACACGCACACACAAAGAAAAGCCTATTAAATAATACAAGGAAAATAAACTGATGAGAGATTCACAAAAAGCCTAGAGATGTCAAAGGTTCACCAGTTCATCTTAATTGTCTCCTCCTCTTGTTTCTCCTGCGAACATCACAGTTGGGTCTTGGAAAAGAGCGAGCGGCGGAGTTCAGTGTGCACCTGTCTGTGTTTTGCCCCTGTGCACCTTTCCTTTGATGTCGGTGTGTGAGCTTCTCCTCTTCTGCCGATGCCGGTGAAAGCACTCCTTTCAATAGACATGTGTTCAAAGACCCCCCTCGACCACGCAGCCCTGATGTCACCATCACTCACTCCTCTCCTCTGTCTGGGGATCCAAAAACATAGAGACCCAGGAAACCTGAGCCTACGCCTTCACCACGGTGAATCACTAAAACAATACAGAAATACACTACGGAAAAAGAAGGAACAGCACATCAAAAATCAGCTCAATGTAATTGAAGAATCCATAGAGTTTAACCACTTCTGGAAAATTGAAAACTAAACAAACAACACGAAGAGTTATCTATCCAAAACAGAGATGTGTGGATAAACCCCTTATCCAATCTTGTTGGCTCTAAAAGAACAAACAGCAAAAACATACATGATCAAATACAAATCTTAGAATCAACTATTAGAGACTACCAGAACCCACTGCATTCTCCAATTACATTGAATGAACTACAGGACAAAATACAAACCCTCCAAACCAAAAAGGCCTGTGGGGTTGATGGTATCCTAAATGAAATGATAAAATGTACAGACTATGTAACGAGTTTCTTCTAACTCCTCCTCTGACGAAGAGGTGGAACAAGGATCAGACCAAAATGCAGTGTGGTTAGTTAGATACATCTTTAATGAAGATGAAACACAAACAATACAAAACAACAAACGTGGAAAACCTAAACAGCACTATCTGGTGCAGCAAACACATAGACAGGAACAATCACCCACAAACACACAGTGAAACCCAGGCTACCTAAATATGGTTCCCAATCAGAGACAATGACTAACACCTGCCTCTGATTGAGAACCATATCAGGCCAGACATAGAAATAGACAAACAAGACATCCAACATAGAATGCCCACTCAGATCACACCCTGACCAACCAAAACATAGAAACATACAAATAAACTATGGTCAGGGTGTGACAGACTACAAATTCCAATTGGCTATACTTAAACTCTTTAACATCATCCTCAGCTCTGGCATATTCTCCAATATTTGGAACCCAATCCACAAATGTGGAGAGAAATTTAACCCCAATAACTACTGCGGGATATGTGTCAACAGCAACCTTGGGAAAATCCTCTGCATTATCGTCAACAGTAACCTTGGGAAAATCCTCTGCATTATCATTAACAGCAACCTTGGGAAAATCCTCTGCATTATCATTAACAGCAACTTTGGGAAAATCCTCTGCATTATCATTAACAGCAGACTCATACATTTCCTCAGCAGAAACAATGTACTGAGCAAATGTCAAATTTAATTTTTTACCAAATTACTGTATGACAGACCATATATTCACCCTGCACACTGACAAACAAACCAAAACAAAGGCAAAGTCTTCTCATGCTTTGTTGATTTCAAAAAGGCTTTAGACTCAGGTTGGCACGAGGGCCTGTATACAAATTGATGGAAAGTGGTGTAAGGGGAAAAACATAAGATATCATAAAATCCATGTACACAAACAACATGGGTGCACTTAAAATGGACAAAAAAACACGTACATTTCTTTCCACGGGGCCGGGGGGTGAGACAGGAATGCAGCTTGAGCCCAAACCTTTTCAACATATACAGTACCAGTAAAACGTTTGGACACACCTACTCATTCCAGGGTTTTTCTTTATTGTTGCTATTTTCTACATTGTAGAATCATAGTGAAGACATCAAAGCTATGCAATAACACATGGAATCATGTAGTAAGCAGAAAAAAACATTGCCTTAATGACAGCTTTGTACACTGTCAGGGAAAAGTTATGTATTGACCTTCTTTGTTGGCGATATAAGAATGATTTACTTAATAAACAGTAAGATATTTCTGTCCTGATAATGCTGTGTTTTATGGTCTCCACTCTAGCACCCTGCAGCTAGTCTGGGTGTTGAAGACATGGGTTCTACTAGAGATGACAATTGATTTGTGTTGGTGATAAAAAACCTAAAAGCTAGCACTCTATAGACAAGATGTGATGTGTGTGACTCGAGATAGAGAGAGAGAGCCTGTAAGAGTACAGAACAATGCCTCATCTTCCTGGCATCCTGGAAACTAACTTGGCTTTCTCTCAGCCAGCATCACCTGGAACGCTTTTCCAACAGTCTTGGAGGAGTTCCCACATATGCTGAACACTTGTTGGCTGCTTGTCCTTCCCTCTGTGGTCCAACTCATCCAAAACCATCTCAATTGGGTTGTGGTCAGGTGATTGTGGAGGCCAGGTCATCTGATGCCGAACTCCATCACTCCATTTCTTGGTCGAATAGCCCTTATTATAGTTATTTCATAGTGTTGATGTCTTCACTATTATTCTACAATGTAGAAAATAGTAAACATAAAGAGGGGGAAAGTAGGTGTGTCCAAACTATATCAATGAATTGGCGAGGGTACTAGAACAGTCTGCAGCACCTGGCCTCACCCTACTAGAATCTGAAGTTAAATGTCTACTGAAAGAGAAAGAGAGAAAGGGGGTCTGGTAGAAAGAGAGAGAGTGAGAGAAAGGGGTTCTGATTGAGAGAGATGGAGTTATTAAACCCAGAGGAAAAACAAAAAATACTCATGTGCGAAGGAGCCAACGGCTCTTCTTGCAGCTAAATATGTATTTTACTGCCATAGCCTGAGGGACACTGAATAATAACATCTGCATAGTAAACAATTACTTACTTATTATTTTTGTTATTACTATTAATATTGTTATTGTGATCATTATTCCAAATAGTAGTGGTACGGGTAGGAGTGGTTGATGGTACTGATAGCAATTTAATGATGGTGGTAGTATTATTAGTAGTAGTAATGATGATGTTAGTTGTAGTACTGATGTAATGGTGAGGATGACAGTTAGTTATAGTTTAATTTTCCATGTTTAGCCTTTAATATTTGTTATTTATATATATATATATATATATATATATATATATATATATATATATATACATACTATTGACTGTTACAATTTTATATTATTATTCTCCATAATTTTATTACAATATATATTGTATACATTGTTGCTTTGGCAATATTGACGCAATGTTTTTCATGCCAATTAAGCAGCTTGAATTTGGATATTTGAATTTGAGAGGGAAACACAGAGACAGAGAGGGAAAAAGAGAAACAGAAATAAACTGAGAAACCAAAGAGTGTTTTTCACAAGAATCAGTGATATAAGAGTTGCAGCCACGCAGAGGGAGAAACAATAAGAGTTGCCCTGCAGCCACGCAGAGGGAGAAAAGCATTGTGAAGAATTAACACAGAGATGTTACTAGTGGCAAAGAGAAGTGGAATCATTCCGCTGTCAGCTTTATAGCACTGTTTTTTTTATTCTATTCATCTCTCTCTCTCTCTCTCTCTGCCCGATGTCACAATGTGAACCAGAGAGGGGATGGGTTCTCAACGCTGTCTTAAAAGCACCCAATACGTTTCCCTTTTAGGACATACATTTTGAATCAAAGCAAATAAATAATGTATATTTGAACCTTTTAACGGCATCACAGACTTCCAGCTGACGGCTTTTACAGATTTAATCACAAGACAACAATGTCTCACTCATTAGCTGTTCTAGGCATTTGAGAAACAAATCTCTCGCGCTAATGGTTTAACCAAAAAAAAACAAAGAAACACCCTGACAAATTTCACACTTTATGGTCCCAACAAGTATAATTAGTCCGATGCTCTAAAAACCTCAGAGCTTTGGAATGAGTTATGGATGATTCTGAACCAGTTTTAAGAAGATAATTGAGTATATCTTTCATTTTTAGTATGTATTTTTTCACCGGCTCGTTGCCAGGGTGACAACGGGACAGTATGCTCCCAGTTGTGTATTTATTTCCATTCTATACTGTTGAAGTCTGAAGTTTACATACACTTAGATTTTTCAATCACTTAAGTTATGAACCCCCTTCCCCCAGCAGTCTAGGGGGGAGGGAAATGAGACCCGTAACATATCTCATGCAAATCACAACAGTGAAAAGGAACAGTGAGAACTAAAAGACATCCACAGACAACCGAAACCTACCGTCAAACACTTTAGTTGTAACGGCTTTCCTCCACCTTCTCTGACGAAAAGGTGGAACAAGGATCGGACCAAAATGCAACGTGATTCGTTCGATACATCTTTAATAATGAAGAACACGAACAATGCAAAACAATAAACGTTGAAAACCGAAACAGCTGGTGCAACAAACACAGAGACAGGAACAATCACCCACAAACACACAGTGAAACCCAGGCTACCTAAATATGGTTCCCAATCAGAGACAACGATAATCACCTGACTCTGATTGAGAACCGCCTCAGGCAACCATAGACTAATCTATACACCCCACACAACCCCAAGACGAAACACACTACAAATAAACCCATGTCACACCCTGGCCTGACTCAATAAATGAATATAATATAATAAATATAGACCAGGGCGTGACATTAGGTTTATTGTCAAGTTTAGGTTTATTGTTTATTGTCAAGCACAGGGTAATGGGGTGTGGAAAAAAGGGGCTGAGATGGACCCAAGGAAATAAATAATAAATATTTGAAAAAAACCTAAGCACGTCTTACTGGGTACTGGGTCTTACTGGGTAAAGAACAGCTAGCTAACTAACCAAAGTTTTCCTACGGGGAATGTATGCCCAAGGGAGACTTGGTTGGTTATCCCCATTTCCCACCAAAAACCAACAATAATACACCACAGCAGTACATACTCACATGATAACAGACAATGTGAGATGTATCTGCACAAACAAACTAAACTGTGGGGTATGAAAGAATATGTGGTCTTCAGAAAATCCAAAGAGAGGGAGAGAGAGTCAGAAGGAGAGAGAGTGAGAGTCTGGGAAAACAACTGACTGGGTTTTTAAACCAAGGGAAAGGGAATGTGATTGGGTAAGGAAAACAAGAGGAGGTGTGTCTTCAGATTGATGCGACTGATGACTGCCACCTGTTACTAGGACAGAGGAGAAATACAAATACCCCCAGGATACCTGTATCCATAACAACTCCACACATTTCTTGTTAACAAATAGTCTATAGTCTTGGCAAGTAGGTTAGGACGTCTACTTTATGGAAATATTAGTATTTTTTCCAACAATTGTTTACAGACAGATTATTTCACTTATAATTCACTGTATCACAATTCCAGTGGGTCAGAAGTTTACATACACTAAGTTGACTTTGCCTTTAAACAGCTTGGACAATTCCAGAAAATGTCATGGCTTTAGAAGCTTCGGATAGGCTAATTGATATAATTTGAGTCAATTGGAGGTGTACCTGTGGATGTATTTCAATGCCTACCTTCAAACTCACTGCCTCTTTGCTTGACATCATGGGAAAATGAAAACAAATCAGCCAAGACCTCAGAAAAATTATTGTAGACCTCCACAAGTCTGGTTCATCATTGGAGAGCAATTTACAAGCACCCGAAGGTACCACATTCATATGTATAAACAATAGTACGCAAGCATAAACACCATGGCACCACGTACTTTGGTGCAAAAAGTGCAAATCAATCCCAGAACAACAGCAAAGGACATTGTGAAGACGCTGGAGGACACAGGTACAAAAGTATCTATATCCACAGTAAAAACGAGTCTTATAATCGACATAATCTGAAAGGCCGCTCAGCAAGGAGGAAGCAACTGCTCCAAAACCGCCAGATTATGGTTTGCAAATGCACATGGGGACAAAGATCGTACATTTTGGAGAAATGTCCTCTGGTCTGATGAAACAATAATAGAACTGTTTGACCATAAAGACCATCGTTATGTTTGGAGGGAAAGGGGGAGGCTTACAAGCCGAAGAACACCATCCCAACCGTGAAGCACGGGTGTGGCAGAATCATGTTGTGGGGGTGCTTTGCTGCAAGAGGGACTGGTGCACTTCACAACAAAGATGGCATCATTTGGAAGGAAAATTATGTAGATATATTGATGCAACATCTCAAGACATCAGTCAGGAAGTTAAAGCTTGGTCGCAAATGGGTCTTCCAAATGGACAATGACCTCAAGCATAATTCCAAAGTTGTTGCAAAAATGCTTAAGGACAACAAAGTCAAGATATTGGAGTGGCCATCACAAAGCCCTGACCTCAATCAGATAGGACATTTGTAGGCAGAACTGAAAAAGTGTGCGCGAGCAAGGAGGCCTACAAACCGGACCCAGTTACTCCAGCTCTGTCAGGAGGAATGGGCCAAAATTCACCCAACTTATTGTGGTAAGCTTGTGGAAGGCTACCTGACACATTTGACCCAAGTTAAACAATTTAAAGGCAATGCTACCAAATACTAATTGAGTATATGTAAACTTCTGACCCACTCAGAATGTGATGAAAGCAATAAAAGCTGAAATAAATCATTCTCTCTTCTATTATTCTGACATTTCACATTCTTAAAATAATGTGGTGATCCTAACTGACCTAAAACAGTGATTTTTACTTGGATTAAAAGTCAGGAATTGTGAAAAGCTGAGTTTAAATGCATTTGGCTAAGGTGTATGTATCGTTAGGATGTTTTTAACATAAAACATGAATAATGTTCCAACCGGAAAATTCCTTTGTCTGAAGAAAAGCACTGGAACGAGAGGTAACTCTGTCGGGAGCGAGCATCATGAGACCAAGGCTCTCTGCCAGACCACTGACTCAAAGAGCTCTTATGAGCGCCTACTTTATAGTAGAATCCTCAAACCACTTTCTAAAGGCGGTGGACATCTAGTGGAAGCCGTAGGGAGTGCAACTTTATCCATTTCTCAATGTGTATTCGGTAGGCCAAGCTTTGAGAAACTTTTTCTCAGGTTTTCGCCTGCCATATGAGTTATGTTATACTCACAGACATCAGTCAAACAGTTTTAGAAACTTCAGAGTATTTACTATCCAATACTAATAATAATATGCATATATTGGCATCTGAGACAGAGTAGGAGGCAGTTCACTCTGGGCACGCTATTCATCCAAAAGTGAAAATGCTGCCCCCTATCCCAAAGAGGATAACTGAACAATAGGTTCTCTTAGTGGAGTTCAGCCATGTTTTGGCAACCTTGGCTGGATAATTGAACTGTTTAATTAGATGCACTCAATGCCACTTGGCCACTGACTGGAATTGTACACAATACCAAACACAATGGAAATGATTTCTAGTTAAAAAACTGCATTGTTGTCAGTTGCATGTGATTTCTGGGAAGGGCGTATTGGATCGGTGCCCTCGAGGAGTCTATTTGAATAGATGTTGTTGTTACCAACTATTGTCATTTTACAAAGCTGTCTGGATCTGATACACTGGAGTTTAGCCCTGCTGGTACACACTTGTAGGGTGATACTGTTAACACATTCATAGTTAGACAATCATTGGGTTCACAGTAGTAGGTACAGTGTAGTAATATAGTCATAACAAATTAAGTCCATTGTAGTCACAAAACATTACAAACAAAACATTACAAACATTACACATTACAAACAACCTACACATTACAAACACATTACAAACAACCTACACATTACAAACAACCTACACTATGCAGTAGAACATTATAATTCCAAGGTTATCAACAAAACGACAAACCAAAAATAATATATATTTTATAATCAGTCACATTCTAAATCACAGACTCATCTTATGAAAGAGTCCATATTGCTTTTAATACTTTACCTGGACAGATGTCAGTACCAACCTTCTCCATTCCTAATGAGTCCTTTATAAAACATGTAAAACAACTTCCTTGTGTCTAGTTGTTCACCTTGCCGACACAGAGGAGAGAGTTTTCTCCTCGTTAAACTGTGACTGAAAGGGAGATCATTGGAATAAATAAAGAGGGGGAGGCTCCTCTAATGGAGCAATCAACATGATAATTCACCAGCAACACACCTCAAGATCCTCATTGCAGAAGAGCAGAGGCAGTTTAAATACAGTGGCAAGAAAAAGTTTGTAAACCCTTTGGAATTATCTGGGTTTCTGCATAAATTGGTCATATAACTTAATCTGATCTTCATCGAAGTCACAACAATAGACAAACACATTCTGCTTAAACTAATAACACACTAACAAGTATTCATTTTTATGTCTAACCATTCACAGTGCAAGGTGGAAAAAGTATGTGAACCCTTAGATTTAATAACTGGTAGACCCTCCTTTGGCAGCAATCACCTCAACCAAATGTTTTCTGTAGTTGCGGATCCGACCTGCACAACAGTCAGGAGGAATTGTGGACCATTCCTCCTTACAGAACTGTTCAGTTCAACAATATTCTTGGGATGTCTGGTGTGAACCTGTCTCTTGAGGTCATGCCACAGCATCTCAATCGGATTGAGGTCAGTGCTCTAACTGGGACACTTCAGAAGGTGTATTTTCTTCTGTTGAAGCCATTTTGTTTTTGATTTACTTCTGTGTTTTTTGGTTGTTGCCCTGTTGCATCACCCAACTTCTGTTGACCTTCAATTGGCGGACAGATAGTCTTACATTCTCCTGCAAAATGTCTTGATAAACATGGAAATTCATTTTCCCTTCGTTGATAGCAAGCTGTCCAGGCCCTGTGGCAGCAAAGCAGCGCCAAACCACGATGCTCCCTCCACCATACTTTATAGTTGATATGAGGTGTTGATCTTGGTGTGCTGTGCCTTTTTTTCTCCACACATAGTGTTGTGTGTTCCTTCCAAACAACTCAACTTTAGTTTTATCTATCCACAGAATATTTTGCCAGGTGTGCAATGGAACATCCAGGTGCTCTTTCGTGAACTTCAAACGTGCAGCAATGGTTTTTTTGGACAGCGGTAGCTTCCTCCGTAATGTCTTCCCATGAACACCATTCTTGTTTAGTGTTCTACGTATCTTAGACTCGTCAACAGAGATGTTAGCATGTTCCAGAGATTTCTGTAAGTCTTTAGCTGACACTCTAGGATTCTTCTTAACCTCATTGAGCATTCTGCACTGTGCTCTTGCAGTCATCTTTTCAGGACAGCCACTCCTAGGGAGAGTAGCAACAGTGCTGAACTTTCTCTGTTTATAGACAATTTGTCTTACCGTGGACTGATGGCTTTTACAGATACTTTTGTAACCCTTTCCAGGTTATGTTATGTTATGGTTTTCTTGAGTTGAAGGAGAGGCGGACCAAAATGCAGCGTGGTTTCTATTCATGGTACTTTAATAAAGACACTATACATGAATAGACTAACAAAAACAATAAACGTGAGAAACCTAAACAGCCCTATCTGGTGCAAACACAGAGACAGGAACAATCACCCACAAAACCCAACACCAAACAGGCTACCGAAATATGGTTCCCAATCAGAGACAATGACTAACACCTGCCTCTGATTGAGAACCATATCAGGCCAGACATAGACATAGACAAACAAGACATCCAACATAAAATGCCCACTCAGATCACACCCTGACCAAACAAAACATAGAAACATACAAAGCAAACTATGGTCAGGGTGTGACATTATGCAAGTCAACAATTCGTAATTTTAGGTCTTCTGAGATCTCTTTTGTTTGAGGCATGATTCACATAAGGAAATGCTTCTTGCGAATAGCAGATGCAAATTTTGTGAGTGTTTTTATAGGTCAGGGCAGCTCTAAACAAAATCTCCAATCTCGTCTCATTAATTGGACTCCAGATTAGCTCACTCCAGTTAGCTATTGGGGAAGTCATTAGCTTAAGGGTTCACATACTTTTTCCAACCTACACTGTGAATGTTTAAATTATGTATTCAATATAGACAAGGAAAATACAATAATTGGTGTGCTATTAGTTTAAGAAAACTGTGTTTGTCTGTTATTGTGACTTTGATGAAGATCAGATCAAATTTTATGATCAATTTATAATCAAGTAATTCCAAAGGGTTCACATACTTTTTCTTGCCACTGTAACTCAACAATAGCATTGAATTAGCGTGGCTGGCTAGGAAGACCACACCTGGGCGTTTTAAGTTTTAACTAAGGACGACCATGAAGTCCTGCTTTGGAACGTTTCTCTGGCAGCCTGACCAATCCCCTACATAGTGCCCTGGTCAAAAGTATTGCACGATGTAAACAATAGGGTGCCATTGGGAGGCAGCCTCTGTTGAATTATTCTCAGGAAGAGTTGAAGAGAGAATCTCCAGGGCTTTCATTTGATAATGAATTATAGCTGTGTGTGTGTGTGTGTGTGTGTGTGTGTGTGTGTGTGTGTGTGTGTGTGTGTGTGTGTGTGTGTGTGTGTGTGTGTGTGTGTGTGTGTGTGTGTGTGTGTGTGTGTGTGTGTGTGTGTGTGTGTGTGCGTGCGTGCGTGTGTGCGTGGATCCAGATGGAAGCTTTTAAAGTTAAAAAATTTGAGGTGATCTTTTCCCTGAAGGGTTGTAGAGTCTGTGGAGGGAACTACCACTGTCTGTCTAGCCATAGGATGTGTTAATTGTTAGACTGGTATAGAGGACTGCTGAGTGTGTGTGGGTGCATGTGAGTGTTTATTGTGTGAAAGTGTATTGTGAAGTCTGAGAACGGAACATATGAACGACTGAGAAGCACCCTAGAATGTGCTGATGATCTGTGGAACTCAAAGAGTTGGTAGATGTAGACCCACCTCCTGTTGAGGGAAACTAAACCCAAACTAAGCCGCTCCTCTACCCAGCCACAGACTGGTTGTGTCCCAAATAGCACCCTATTTCTTACATTAGAGGTTACCAAACTTTTTTGGCCCACATCCCCATTTTGACATCTTGAAATTTTCATGACCCCAGCCATTATGTAATTAACAGTAAATGTAAGCTTTTTTATTTGGTGCTGTGGCAGTCAATTGATAAGCATCAAAACAGTATTTCTGATTGTCTTCTAAACTCACCATCACATACTTTTAATGTGGGGCTTTGACTGCCAATTGCAAATGAGTCTGACATAATGTCTCTAATCTCACCACCACTAATGAGATGGGTGTGCTTAATGCATGTAGTGTCAGAGCTTCTCAAAGTCAGGGGCGTTGTCAACAGCGCGCACCTGGATCAATATTTGGTTTTAATGCTGACAAGGGCACTGACTGAATCTTCACACAGATATGAGCTGGCGAAGGGTACCATCAGTTTTCTGGTGCTTTCAAGACAACTGGGAACTCTGAATAATATGAGGTCAAAGTATGAGGTCAGTGATCTTCAGGTCGGAAAGTCAGAGCTCTAGAAAGAGACTTGAGTTCCCGAGTTGGAAATCTGAGTTGGATGACAGTTCAAAAATGTTTTCCCAGTCTTAACTAATTTATTCATGAGTTCCCCGTTGTCTTGAACGCACTGAAGTCGAAATTTGCCGACTTCCCAGTTCTGAGTTCCCAGTTGTTTTGAACATGGCATTAATGGTCAGAGGTCTACTTATCTGTAGAATGTTTTTGTATTTCCCCTGCATGCTTGTGTTCAGTTCGTTCAGTTTACCAAATATGTCTGTTACAAAGGTTCATTACACAGAGAGTCAACCAAGTCTCATTTTTTACATCCATTGTGAAAGACAAGTTCCTCTATCAATGCGAAAGATCTTTCTAACACTCCCCCTCGATAACCACCAAGCCTGTGAAATAGAACATTGTCATGCTCTTATCCCATATCTCCACATAGTTTTGCGAACACACGTGCGCGCAGTGGATGTAGTTTAATGTTGTTTACAATCGAAGTTACCTGCTGCAGTATACACTGAGTGTACCAAACAGAACAGCCTCAATTTGTCTGAGCATGGACTCTACAAGGTGTAAAAATCATTCCACAGGGATGCTGGCCCATGTTGATTCCAATGCTTCTCAAAGTTGTGCCAAGTTGGCTGGATGTCCTTTGGGTGGTGGATCATTCTTGATACACACGGGAAACTGTTGAGCGTGAAAAACTCATCAGCATTGCTGTTCTTGACACAAACCGGTGTGCCTACTACTGTACCCCGTTCAAAGGCACTTAAATATTTTATCTTGCCCATGCACCCTGTCTCCTACCCTTCATCTACACTGATTGAAGTGTATTTTATTGACATCAATAAAGGATTACAACTTTGACCTCGATTCACCTGGTCAGTCTATGTTATGGAAATCAGGTATTCTTAAAGTTTGTATACTCAGTGTATCTCCGAGTTCTATGCTCAGCTCTTTTTCTGCCAGTTGCTCTTGGTGTAACATACAATGTGTCAGAGGGAGACACGTTCATAACTAGAGTCTGCCCACCGTCCTGCTATAGATGGAGCCCCATCTGTGCAAATGCCCAACATTCGATCCCATGGAATCTGTTTTTTTTTGTCAATCTAGTCACGCAGCACACTGTACATCCCCTGTTCCGTTTCATACTCGGGAATCATGAGACAGAACAATATGTCCTCGTGAATAGCACCCCCCGACATGTAGCTCACACTAAAGTCAATGCATGAGCATCTCGGGCCTCACAGCTAACGTCCATTTGCAGAGCATAAGCTGGGGAGTTTTTGAGTCATTCATTCAATTTCCTCTTGATTGCAAGCATAGCATAAACTTTGTTTAACAGTGTTATCTGACAAAGGTATTGATGTGAGTTTTCACCATCTCAAATTCATTGCAATAGTGTGGTTTCAGTCAAACGGTCAGGTGCAACCTTTTCCTATGCTCTAAGGGAACTCTGATTGAATTGTATATTTTAGATTTGAATAATTTCACCAGGGCTTGCTGTTTCACCAGAGTTTTCTGTTTCACCAAGGTTGCTGTTTCACCAGGGTTTGTTGTCAAATTAGGCCTTGTAGTGAGCCCTTGTCAACCCTCTGTCAGACCACGCTGAGACGTACAGAACTCCAGGATTGGTAATTCATTCAAATGAGACTGAGCCACGAGCAGTTCATTTTGGTGAGGTTTGGATAGGAAGATAACTGATTTTCTGATGAGGTGCGTCTGGGAAATGCCGTTGGCTCCTGACAATATGTTTCTGCTCTCTTGTTCACTATGGAATTGTTAAGCCAAACATGTTTGACTTGGTAATGAGTGACAAGTAGTTGGCAAGACAGCGCAAACAGATCTGGGACCAGGCTACTGAACAGTTGATCTATTGCTCATTCGGGTTCTCTTATCTTGTTTCTGTATGTTTCAAGTTTCAGTTTCAAATTGTATTAGTCGTATGTACGGGATACACATGGGGTACAGCGTAAAACAAAATGCTTACTTACAAGTTATTTTATGTAATCAGAGCACTATGTCATATATTTACTGTGACCTCAAACTGAAGCAGCTTGTTCCCATTGCTTACAGTTCAGTAATGATAACGGATCCTTGAAATCTCAGACCACAAGCTTAGTTTAAAGCTACAAAGCCTGGGGAAAATCAAGCTTTACTTTAATTCTTTCTCTTTCAAATCTGTTTTCATCCTAAGAAAACACCTGTATTCAGAGAATGTGTTTTGAACACCCAAGCTAGAGGTTGATATCTACTGAGCTGCAGACCCCCACTGTTAGTCTGTCTGAAACACCTCAGAGTGCCTTGAGTCCCCAGGTTGGACTGGAGGGAGGGAGAGAGAGAGAGAGAGAGTGAGAGAGAGAGAGAGAGAGAGAGAGGGAGGGAGGTGTGTTCCTGTCAGGATGTTTGTTTTTGTCAGGAGGTGTGTCAGTCACTGCTGCATCTTTGATCAGCGGAGTGCACAGCATTGGCCTGAAAGCACGATCAGTCTACACAGCAGGGGGAAACAAGACACAGGAGGTGGCAAGGATGTGTGGAAGGAGGGATGGCAACACTTTCCTCCGCTAGCACTCTCTGTCTATCACTCTTTCTCCACCCTCACTCTCTCTCCCCTCTGTCTGTCTCCCCCTCTCTCTCAACCTTAATTAGAGATTATTTAGACAGCCATGACAGTCCTGAACTGAAACAGACTCACTGAGTCAGTCACCACACAGCCGGTTGTGTGTCTGATGTATTTGTGTGTTTGTCTGTATTGTGTCTGTACACAATACAGGGCACCACATGCTGAGCTGGGTTGGGGTCAGTCGATTTCCTTCTCAGTCAGTCAGTTTCAGGAAATCTAATTGATTAACTGGAGATTTGTCAATCACTGGATTTAACTTTTTCTGAAAGATTGATTAAATTCAATCTTGAGCATTTCTATTTTGTATTTGTATTTATTATGGATCCCCATTAGCTGTTGCCAAGGCAGCAGCTGCTCTTCCTGGGGTCCGGCAAAATTAAGGCAGTTATACTATTTTAAAGACCTTACAATAGTTTCATAACAGATTTCACAATACACTAAATGTGTGCCCTCAGGCCCCTAATCCACTACCACATATCTACAACACAAAATCCATGTGTGTGTATAGCATGTATGTTATCATGTGTGTGTACTGTGGTTCGTCCTTTAAAGGTTTCAGCATACTGCAGCACAGCTTGGGTGGTGCCGCAGAATTCTATGGCACGTTATTTGAGTGCAAACCACTGGTACCATTAATGCTAGTTAGTGCTAGTTTGACCACCAAAGGGCATCTTTGAGAAGCATTTGATAGTCTTCAATAGTGGCTGTACTAGATGATTTCAAACCTTTTTTTGTAACATGGGAACTGATTTTAAGAAATTTAACTTAATTAATTCATTTGATTAATGGTATGGTGTTTCTATTCCAAGAAAAACAAAAAACCCTCTGGATTTCCGTTAGGATGGAACGGAAAATATGGCACAGTACAATGTGAGGATCGGGAGTAGGCTCCAGTACTTGGCTATTTAGCTAAATAATCCCCGCGATGTGTGGGCACGCTGGAGACCGGGTTTCAATTTCCCGTCGGGGAGGAAGGCGTAATCTGTCCTTGTAAATAAGAATGTATTCTTGGCTGACTTGCCTACTTAAATAAAGGTTACACTAAGAACATAACATTTCTAATTGTAGTCTAACCAATACCCGAATGGAGATTCAGTGAAAATTAAAATCTCATTGATTTATCAAGACCAGCTCCATGCTTGTCAGAGCAGTCCAAAATGCTTATAAAATAGTTGCAGGGTATTGCTTCAAATCCTATTGCTTCTAACTTCAATATGCTCTTTAAATGAATAAGACCTACACCACTTTTAACATCACATTATTCAACACTAGTGAGACTCATGTCGCCGATGGTAGGCCTAGAGTATATCGAAACATATGATGTGACTCTCCGCCAATAATTACATATAGGGATTGGAGGATTCTACATTTAAACCAAAAGCTGCCTCATGGGTCTCCCTGTGGCGGCCGACAACGATCAAAACTACATCTATAGCAACACATTTTGCACTGCGGGAGCCCCCATCTGCTCCGGAGCCCCATCCACAATGTCTAAAATACACAGCTGCCTCTGATTGAGAACCATACCAGTCCAAACACAGAAATACCAAATCATTGAAAAACAAACAGACAACCCACCCAACTCACGCACTGACCATACTAAAACAAAGACATAACAAAAGAACTAAGGTCAGAACGTGACAGTACACTCCCCCCCAAAGGTGCGGACTCGGGCCGCAAAACCTGAACCTAAAGGGGAGGGTCTGAGTGGGTGTCTGTCCGCGGTGGCGGCTCTGGCGCCGGACGTGGACACCACTCCACCATAGTCTTTGCCCGCCTCTTTACCCGCCTCTGTGGCCTCTTTAGAGCGGCGACCCTCGCCGCCGACCTCGGACTGGGGACCCTAGCAACGGGTCCCGAATGGACGGGAGATTCCGGCAGCACCGGACAGGCGGGATACTCCGGCAGCGTCAGAGTGAAGGGCGACTCCGGCAGCACCGGACCAGCGGGAGACTCCGGCAGCACCGGAGTGACGGGCGACTCCGGCAGCACTGGACCAGTGGGAGACTTTGTCAGCTCAGGACAGACATGCGACTCTGGCAGCTCAAGACAGACGGGAGACTCTGGCAGCTCAGTACATACGGGAGCACCTGCAGGAAGGAGACGGAGAGACAGCCTGGTGCGGGGGGCTGCCAACGGAGGCCTGGTGCGTGGAGGTGGCACCGGATAGACCAGACTGTGGAGTCACACTGGAAGTCTCGAACACCGAGCCTGCACAACCCTACCTGGCTGGATACTCCCTGTAGCCAGGCCAGTGCGGCGAGATGGAATAGACCGCACTGGGCTGTGCTGGCGAACCGGGGACACCATGCGTAGGACTGGTGCCATGTACCCCGGCCCGAGGAGACGCACTGGAGACCAGATGCGCTGAGCCGGCTTCATGGCACCTGGCTCGATGCCCACTCTAGCCCGGCCGATACGAGGCGCTGCGATGTAACATACCGGCATAACACGGTGCCTGCACGGTCCACCTCTCTCCACGGTAAGCACAGGGAGTTGGCTCAGGTCTCCTCCTACCTCCCCGTGTGCCACCCCCAATACATTTTTGGGTCTGCCTCTTGTCCCAGCCGCGCTTTTGTGCTGCCTCCTCATACCACCGTCTCTTGGCTTTCACTGCCTCCAGCTCTGCCTTGGGGAGGCGATTTTGCCCAGCCTGTGCCCAGGGTCCTTTGCCGTCCAAAATCTCCTCCCATGTCCAGGAGTCTTGAGATTTCTGCCGCTGCCTGTTACCACGCTGCGTGGTCCTTGGTTGGTGGGTGATTCTGTAACGGTCGTTGTTGGTGGAAGAAGGTGAGGACCAATGCGCAGCATGCTAAGTGTCCATATTTTTTATAAAAAAATTGAACACTAAACAAAAACAACAAAGTGAACAAAACCGAAACAGTTCTGTCTGGTGCAGAATACAAACACTCAAAAGAAAATATAATCACCCACCACTCAAGGGTGAAAACAGGCTGCCTAAGTATTGTTCTCAATCAGGGACAACGATTGACAGCTGCCTCTGATTAAGAACCATACCAGGCCAAACACAGAAATACCAAATCATAGAAAAACAAACATAGACAACCCACCCAACTCACGCACTGACCAAACTAAAACAAATACATAACAAAATAACTAAGGTCAGAACGTGACAGAGGTGTTGGTAAAGGTATATTGTCCTGCTAATCAGGCAACAAGTGTTTGAAAACATTCTTTATTGTAACCACAATGTCACAAAATATTTGTATCTACCTTTCCAATTACTTTTAGAGTTTGGGATTAATTTGATTAATATTATGGTGTTTCTATTCCAAGAAAAAAATAAAAACCTCTGTGTTTCCGTTAGGGTGGATTGGAAAATATGGCGCTCTACAATGTGACGGTTTGGAGTAGGTTACAGTACTGGGCTATTGAGCTAAAGAATTCCCGTGTCGTGCAGGCACGCGGGAGACCAAGGATTATTTCCCCAACGTGGCTTAAAGAGTAGGCTGTCCTTGACTTGCCTAGTTAAATAAAGGTTACATTAAGAGTATAACATTTCTACACCATAATTGTAGTCTAACCAATACCCAAACGGAGATTCAGTCAAAATAAAAATCGAATTAATTTATCAAGACCAGTCCTCATGCTTGTCTCAGAGCAGTGATAAATGGTGCTAATCCTATTGCTTCTAACTTCAATATGCTCTTAAAATAAATAGGACCTACACCACTTTTAACAGCACGTTACTCAATGCTAGT
Organism: Oncorhynchus masou masou; assembly: GCF_036934945.1. NCBI lineage: Eukaryota > Metazoa > Chordata > Actinopteri > Salmoniformes > Salmonidae > Oncorhynchus > Oncorhynchus masou. The sequence goes on along the minus strand of NC_088239.1, from coordinate 68,690,783 downwards.
GAGATTCATGTTGCCTACGGTAGGCCCACTGTATATCGAAAAAGATTATGTGACTTACCGCCAGTAATTACATTTAGAGGATTGGAGGATTCTAAAATTAAAACCAAAATCCGTCTCATGGGTCTCACAGTGGCGGCCGGCGCAAGTATCTGTAGTCACGCTTTTTGTATTGTGATGTGGTGACTTAGACAGCTGTGCCACTGGGTAGGTCCCATCCACAAAGTATCAAAATACAAAGAGGTGTTGGTAAAGGTATATTCAATCAATCAAATGTATTTATAAACCCCTTTTTACATCAGCCAATGTCACAAAGCGCTATATACAGAAACCTAGCCTAAAACCCCAAACAGCAAGCAATGCAGATTTAGAAGCACAGTGGCTAGGAAACACTCCCTAGAATGGCAGGAACCTAGGAATAAACATAGAGAGGAACCAGGCTCTCTCTGAGGGGTGGCCAGTCCTCTTCTGGCTGTGCCGGGTGGAGATTATAACAGAACATGGCCAAGATGTTTGAACATTCATAGAGTCCAAAACAGCATGTCCGGGACAAGGTAGCACGTCCGGTGAACAGGTCAGGGTTCCATAGCCGCAGGCAGAACAGTTGAAACTGGAGCAGCAACACGACGAGGTGGACTGGGCACAGCAAGGAGTCATCAGGCCAAGTAGTCCTGAGGCATGGTCCTAGGGCTCAGGTCCTCCGAGAGAAGAGAAAGAGAAAGAGAAAGAGAAAGAGAGAGAGAAAGTTAGAGATAATTAGAGGGTGCATACTTAAATTCACACAGGACACCAGATAAGACATGATAAATACTCCAGATATAACAGACTGACCCTAGCCCCCCAACACGTAAATTATTGCAGCATAAATACTGGAGGCTGAGACAGGAGAGGTTGGGAGACACTGTGACTCTGTCCGACTACACCCCTGGACAGGGCCAACCAGGCAAAATATAACCCCACCCACTTTGCAAAAGCACAGCCCCCTGATAATAGCTCATAATGTGCTATTATAATACTGTACATTTTTAGGTGGATTAAACTGAAATTTCAATCAATCACGGCCGGTTGTGATACAGCCAACCTAACTTAGAAATACATTTGACGATAGAATTCTCCCCCTACCTTCCTTCTAGGCAAGTCTATTATCCAGCTACCTGCTAATTAGCCATAATGGTGTTGTACAACGTGAACGGTGTATGTTTGAAAGAGTATTTTCCAGTAAGCTTCATTTGTCACGCCTTGGTCTTAGTATTTTGTGTTTTCGTTAATTAGTTGGTCAGGCCAAGGTGTGACATGGGTTTATGTTGTTGTATTTCGTGTTGGGGTTTTGTAGTTATTGGGATTGCGGCTGAGTAGGGGTGTTGCATAGGCTTGGCTGCCTGAGGCAGTTCTCAATCAGAGTCAGGTGATTCTCGTTGTCTCTGATTGGGAACCGTATTTAGGTAGCCTGGGTTTCACTTTGTATTTCGTGGGTGATTGTTCCTGTCTCTGTGTAGTGTTCACCAGATAGGCTGTAATAGGTTTCACGTTCCGTTTGTTGTTTTTGTATTTATTAGTTATTTCATGTATCGTTCCGTTTTTTCTTCATTAAAGACATGAGTAACCACCACGCTGCATTTCGGTCCGACTCTCATTCAACAAACGAAGAACGCCGTTACATCATTAGATGTTTGTTTGTTCCAATATTTCTGTAATTCAGTGATATTCATTCCCACAGTAATTCATTATGGATCCATAAATAAATAAATATCTGCATTTTGAAAAAGTATATTCATCATTATTTTATTAACGAAAGTGTTAAGATGCCATTATTAGTTACATTGTTTTAGTTTGAATGTGCAGACTGGCACAGAGGGAACGTTTCCCTAGTTAGCTGTCAGGATTTGGCCAGGGTTGTTCCGGGTTTTGGTCACTAGATGCCCCCATTGTGCTTTTTGACCTTATGTTTTTTCCCTTGTTCCCCATTATTATTTGCACCTGTGCCTCGTTTCCCCTGATTGTATTTAAACCCTTAGTTTCCCTCAGTTCTGTGCTCTGTGTTTGTATGTTAGCACCCAGCCCTAGTGTTCTGTGTATTCTTGTCGATTCCGGTGGATGCTCTTGTGGAATTCTGTTTTTGTTTTTGAGTATCTCTTGAGGCTTTTTTGTGCTATTCCTACCACCTTTTGGATTTGCCATTTTTGTATTTAAGGACTTCTCCTTTTTACTTTATTAAATACACCGTCTTAAGTACTGCTGTGTCTGCCTCATCTTCTGGGTTCTGCTGACTATTCGTGGCTCAGTTGGTTAAGTGACTGTTTCTCACTCCGGAGACCCAGGTTCGTAACCGGGTCCTGACATTAGCTCCATTATTAGTGCAATGGTCTGTCTTCTGTACGCGGCTCTGCGGCCCATCCCCTGCCCTTGTGCCTTGAACCTTTCAGTGGATACAGCTGGAGAACTGCTAGGCGATCCAATTGTGCACCACTCGGGAGCCATAACCAATATGACCAATATTGTCCTGATAATAACAGGGTTAATATATCTGTGAGAATATCCAAGGGACTTTTATATAATTCTAAATTAATAATAATAATAATCGCTTTTAAAAAAATAGCAATATTTTGGAGATGATTTGTTTTCAATAATGTAAAATGAGCGAGAAAAAGGCCATTCTTGAACATGGGGTAAGAAATTGTTACTAATTTGTAAATAAAGTCAGTTTGTTATTAAGAATGATTTATTTCTGTTTTTAGAGGGAGAGAAACCAAAAACCTACAGTTATCTCATGGGTCTTCCAATCAAGGCCATCATGGTATTGAACCAGCATCTGTAGCAGCACAGCTGGCATTGCTATGCAGTGTCTTAGACACTCAGGCGCTGTACAATGTGACTGGTCGGGAGTGGACTACACTACTACAGTAAGAGCAAAATATGCCTAACAAAATAAAATAATAAAAACCTTAGTGTAACAACAGTTTTAGTAAGTAATACTGAAGTCATGCTCAATTATCAGTTTCTATTTCAAATCAAATAAAATGTAATTTTATTAGTCACATGCGCTGAATACAATATGTGTAGGTAGACCTTACAGTGAAATGCTTACTGATGAGTCCCTAACCGACAATGCAGTTTAAAAAAATATGGATAAGAATAAGAGATAAAAGTAACTAGTAATTGAAGTAGAGCAGTAAAAAAAATAACAAAAAAATACTGGCGGAGTGTCGGAAAAGAGTAAATGTGCAGTGGCACCGGTTAGTTCAAGTAGTATGTACATGTAGGTAGAGTTCATTTAAGTGCCTATGCATAGATGACAACAGAGAGTGGCAGTGATGTGGGGGGGCAATGTGAATAGTCCGGGTAGCCATTTGACTAGATGTTCAGGAGTCTTATGGCTTGAGGGTAGAAGCTGTTTAGAAGCCTCTTGGACCTAGTCTTGGCACTCTGGTACCGCGTGCCGTGTGGCAGCAAAACTATATACTATCATTATAATACTCCATGTGTAATCTCACAGCAATCACTGTGCCTTTCTCAGGGTATTACAGACTCAGAAAGGGAGAGGTTGAAAATGTCAGTGAAGACACTTGTTAGTTGGTCAGCGCATGCTCACAGTATACGTCCTGGTAATTAGTCTGGCCCTGTGGCCTTGTGAATGTTGACCTGTCTAAAGGTCTTACTCTCATCGGCTGAGGAGACCGCGATCACACAGTCTTCCGCTACAGCTGGTGCTCTCATGCATGTTTCAGTGTTATTTTCCTCGAAGCGAGCATAGTTTAGCTCGTCTGGTAGGCTTGCGTCACTGGGCAGCTCTCGGCTGTGCTTCCCTTTGTAGTCTGTAATGGTTTGCAGGCCCTGCCACATCCAACGATTGTCAGAGCTGGTGTAGTACGATTCGATCTTAGTCCTGTATTGACGCTTTGTCTGTTTGATAGTTCGTCGGAGGGGATTTCTTATCTTACGGCCAGGTCTTGGTAGATTTGCAGTGGAATGATACTCCTTCCTTTTCAATATTATCGCTTGCACAGTGCTCCATGGGATGTTTAAAGCTTGGAAAATCTTTTTGTATCCAAATCCGGCTTTAAACTTCTTCACAACAGTATCTCGGACCTGCCTGGTGTGTTCCTTGTTCTTCATGATGCTCTCTGCGCTTTTAACGGACCTCTGAGACTATCACAGTGCAGGTGCATTTATACGGAGACTTGATTACACACAGGTGGATTGTATTTATCATCAATAGTCATTTAGGTCAACATTGGATCATTCAGAGATCCTCACTGAACTTCTGGAGCGATTTTGCTGCACTGAAAGTAAAGGGGCTGAATAATTTTGCACGCCCAATTTTTCAGTTTTTGATTTGTTAAAAAAGTTTGAAATATCCAATAAATGTCGTTCCACTTCATGATTGTGTCCCACTTGTTGTTGATTCTTCACAAAAAAATACAGTTTTATATCTTTATGTTTGAAGCCTGAAATGTGGCAAAAGGTCGCAAAGTTCAAGGGGGGCGAATACTTTCGCAAGGCACTGTAGATGAAAACTCTTTCGGTAGGTAATGTGGTCTGTCAGGCGAGCAATGGCTCGAGACTTCCTTAGATATCGTGCACCGGCTATTGTTTACAAAAATACATAGACCTCCACCCCTTGTCTTACCAGACGCCGCTATTCTATCCTGCCCGCACATCATATAACCAGCCTGATGTATGTTGATATTGTTGTCGTTCAGCCACGACTCTGTGAAGCATAAGATGTTACAATTTTTTATGTCCCGTTGGTAGTTTAATCTTCCCAATAACTTGTCCGTTTTATTTTCCAAAAATTGCATGTTTGCGAGCAGAATTGAGGGGAGTGGGGGTTTATTCGATGGCCTCCTACTCCTCAGAAGGCAGCACGACCTCCGGTCTCTCTTTCTCCGCCTCCTCTTCACGCAGATCACTGGGGTCAGGTGCCGTATATCCTCCGCATTGGGTTCGTCAGAGTCGTGAAAGAAGAAAAAGGATTCTGCTAGTCTGTGGTGAGTTATCACAGTCCTGATGTCTAGAAGTTATTTTCGGTCATAAGAGACTGTAGTGTTAACATTATGTACAAAATAGTTTTTTTTAAGTTACAAACAACGCAGATAAAATAACAAAAAAACGCAATCAGTTGGGTCACGTAAAACGTCTGCTTTCTGCTCCAGCGCCATTTTAGGTTTATGTTGCCCATTCATTGTCAGTTAGAGACACAGTAGGACCCAAAAGCATAATCAGTGCTCAAACCCCCTTGCGCTGGTCTGGGGCAATGAAGTGGTGACGCAGGGCACCGTACTAAACCACAAATTACCTCTAAGTAACGCAGCATAATGGCAAAACTTTTAGTGGAGCAACCACTGTATGCATGTGTCTGTGCCTATGTTTGTGTTGCTTCACAGTCCCCGCTGTTCCAAAAGGTGTATTTTTATCTGTTTTTAAATCTGATTCTACTGCTTGCATCAGTTACCTGATGTAGAATCGAGTTCCATTTAGTGATGGATCTATGTAGTTCTGTGCGCCTGTTCTAGTCTGTTCTGGACTTGGGGACCGTGAAGAGACCTCTGGTGGCAAGTCTTGTCGGAAATGCATGGGTGTCTGAGCTGTGTGCTAGTCATTTAAACAGACAGTTCAGTGCATTCAACATGTCAATACCGCTCAGAAATATAATTAGTGATGAAGTCAATCTCTCCTCCACTTTGAGCCAGAAGATATTGACATGAATATTTTTCATGTTTGCTCTCTGTGTACATCCAAGGGCCAGTCATGCTGCCCTGTTCTGAGCCAATTGCAATTTTCCTAAGTTTTGTGGCACTTGACCACACAACTGAACAGTCGTCCAGGTGCGACAAAACTAGAGCCTTTTTGATAGTGCTGTTAAGAAGGCAGAGCAACACTTTATTATGGACAGACATCTCCCCATCTTAGCTACTGTTGTATCAATATGACCATGACAGTTGCTCAATTTCCACATTTATTACAATATTTAGTTGAGGTTTAGGGTTTAGTGAATGGTTTATTCCAAATACAATGCTTTTAGTTTTTGAAATATTTAGGACTAACTTATTCCTTGCCACCCATTCTGAAACTAACTGTAGCTCTTTGTTAAGTGTTGCAGTCATTTCAGTTGCTGTAGTAGCTGATGTGTAGTGTTGAGTCATCCGCAGACATGGACACACTTTGCTCAAAGTCAATTTATTAATGGCTTATTAGCAACTTAGCAACGGGGAACGAACGAACTCCGGGAACACCAGATAACGACAAACGACAAGACAGAGATGCATTCAACATGCGCGAACACCGTCCAGCCCCCGGCTTAGAAAATATAAACATTCTACTCTGCGTTTTCCCCAGTTTCTTACGTATGCTGGCTACCTGCGTTATAAAGGAAGCCACCTCAAGCCTATAATTTCCGCCTTGGAACTCTGAGTGATCCAGTTTGTCCTGAAACAAAGCGTAGTAGATACAGCTCCTACAGCGCTGGAACTCAGAGGGATCCAGTTTGTCCTGAAACAAAGCGGAGTAGATACAGCTCCTACAGCGCTGGAACTCTGAGTGATCCAGTTTGTCCTGAAACAAAGCATAGTAGATACAGCTCCTACAGCGCTGGAACTCAGAGGGATCCAGTTTGTCCTGAAACAAAGCATAGTAGATACAGCTCCTACAGCGCTGGAACTCTGAATGATCCAGTTTGTCCTGAAACAAAGCGTAGTAGATACAGCTCCTACAGCGCTGGAACTCTGAGTGATCTAGTTTGTCCTGAAACAAAGCGTAGTAGATACAGCTCCTACAGCGCTGGAACTCTGAGTGATCTAGTTTGTCCTGAAACAAAGCGTAGTAGATACAGCTCCTACAGCGCTGGAACTCTGAGTGATCTAGTTTGTCCTGAAACAAAGCGTAGTAGATACAGCTCCTACAGCGCTGGAACTCTGAGTGATCCAGTTTGTCCTGAAACAAAGCGTAGTAGATACAGCTCCTACAGCGCTGGAACTCTGAGTGATCCAGTTTGTCCTGAAACAAAGCATAGTAGATACAGCTCCTACAGCGCTGGAACTCTGAATGATCCAGTTTGTCCTGAAACAAAGCATAGTAGATACAGCTCCTACAGCGCTGGAACTCTGAATGATCCAGTTTGTCCTGAAACAAAGCGTAGTAGATACAGCTCCTACAGCGCTGGAACTCTGAGTGATCTAGTTTGTCCTGAAACAAAGCATAGTAGATACAGCTCCTACAGCGCTGGAACTCAGAGGGATCCAGTTTGTCCTGAAACAAAGCATAGTAGATACAGCTCCTACAGCGCTGGAACTCTGAGTGATCCAGTTTGTCCTGAAACAAAGCGGAGTAGATACAGCTCCTACAGCGCTGGAACTCTGAGTGATCTAGTTTGTCCTGAAACAAAGCGTTGTAGATACAGCTCCTACAGCGCTGGAACTCAGAGGGATCCAGTTTGTCCTGAAACAAAGCGTAGTAGATACAGCTCCTACAGTGTTGGAACTCTGAGTGATCCAGTTTGTCCTGAAACAAAGCGTAGTAGATACAGCTCCTACAGCGCTGGAACTCTGAGTGATCCAGTTTGTCCTGAAACAAAGCGTAGTAGATACAGCTCCTTCAGCGTTGGAAACATTCAGTTACTTCTCCAGACAAAGAGGCTCCATTGGAGAACTCATCTGGGACTAACTTAGCAGTTTAGCTAGGTTAGTGGCTCTTTCAAGCAGACTCCAACCTGTCAGTTAAGTATTTTTTCGGGACTAGAAATAGCGGTCCTAGCTGTTAAAAGCAAACCGCGTTGCGGAATCCATGCAGAAACCAGTTCATGTCCAACAAAGATTGGTTATGTTTTAGTTAAAATAACTAACCGAGTGTTTCCAGTATACAGTGTTCAGCTGCATACTCTGATGACGTAAGGACCATGAGCATCGAGTTGGAATGGAGTGAAATTGACACACAGCAAGCTGAAGAGTGTATGGTTGAGACTGGATAACTGTTTCATATGTGTGTTTTCTTTCATGGGAGTTTCCAAATGCAGTGACTGGTAAATGTCCATTCAGACATGCACACACACTCTCTCTCTCTCTCTCTCTCTCTCTCTCTCTCTCTCTCTCTCTCTCTCTCTCTCTCTCTCTCTCTCTCTCTCTCTCTCTCTCTCTCTCTCTCTCTCTCTCTCTCTCTCTCTCTCTCTCTCTCTCTCTCTCTCTCTCTCTCTCTCTCTCTCTCTCTCTCTCTCTCTCTCTCTCTCTCTCTCTCTCTCTCTCTCTCTCTCTCTCTCTCTCTCTCTCTCGGGATCTGTTTTGTTGGCAACTTCATTCCCTTAACCTTAACGCTGGGATCTTCAATTAGAGAATAAACAGGTCAAGAACATCTTCAGAGACTTACAACTAGGGCCCAGAGTTTTCTCTGGTCAGATCACATGATCTCAACTCCTGGCCCTTGCCCTCTCTAGTCGTCTCATTCTTAGCAGTATTCCATGTGTTTCTGTTTGATAGAGGAAATTATGGTTGACATGACTAATTATGTATACATTCCAATCAGAACTGACTAGTCAAAATGCTATAATGTACTGTACATGTGAATTTTCTCTCTTGCTCCCATTCCCAATTGTATATAATGTAGTCAGGAGTTTAGTAACAATGAAGGTCTGTTCCTTAGTTCATTCAGTTGTACAATCTCCAGGTGGTGGGAACGGCCCATCTCCAGATTGTCTAGAATGTTGATTTATACTGACTGGCCTTGACTACGTGCTGATAACGCGAAGGCTCCAGAGCTAGAGGGCCCCTCTACTAGTGAAATAGATAGAACGTTTAGAAAACGCTGACGTCATTTTCAGTTTATAACCTGTGGAAATATGTGTATGCGGTTAGTACTCTCTTGTAATAAACGCTGTTACCTTTGGCTTTTAAGACTGGTCTCGATCTACTTCATGCATAATTAATGAACTTACAACTCATTAATGAATTAGAAATGAGTGCGAATTGGTTTTGGCAATAAAACATACAGGAATTTAGAATTCCTCTATCACTGTTACCACACTCTGCGAATGTTCATTTCCTAAATCAGTTTTGACACGCTGTCATAGTATTCCACACTTTACGTGTGTGTGTGTTTGTGCGTTTGTGTGTGAATACCTGCATGCGTGTGTGTTGATCAGAGTGTGTCCTTTAAAGTGCTTGGTTTGTGAGGACCCAGCTGCTGTCTTTAAAGTTATGTGACAGAGCATGGGTTAATGCATCCAGACCAAGCATCCTGCTGCACTGAGGGGACCTCTCACTTACTGTAGCAGGGTGACTTCTGGGAACTGACTGGCAGGTGAGGAAATTATGTGTATTTTTGTTTTTGTGAAAGACGCACGGTGCAGTACCAAGCTGTTGAATGGCTTCGGTGGGGTTTTCTCTGAGCAACAAGGGGGTCTCTTTCCCTCAGGGAGGGGCTCTGATTGGTCACCTCTAACACCTTCTCTCTTTCTCTCCTTCTCTTTCTCACTTCTTTCTCATTCATTATTTCATTCATTCTCTCTCTCTGTCTCTCTCTCTCCCCCTCTTCCTCCCTTCTCCCCTTCTACCACTCTCTGCATCTCTGTCTTTCCTTCCCTCTCTCTCATCCCTTTTTTCTCTCTCTCTCTCTGTCTCTCTCTCCTTCACTCTCTCTCTCTCTCTCTGCAGGGTTGAAGCAGATTCATGCCTTGTCCATCCAGGGTAACTATGAGTTGAGGATTGACCTGGAGGACTTTGACAACAGTACAGCCTACGCCCAGTACGAGACCTTTGGAGTGGGCCTGTTCTCTGTGGACCCGGATGATGATGGATACCCACTGACAGTTGGAGATTACTCCGGAAACGCAGGTACATGGTTATATCTGACTGACCAATTCCCGTTGGGGATCAAGAAAGTATATACCTAAAAAACTTAACAGTGATGTTTGATTCAAGTCATAGATTAGGTCATTGTAGACCTAGACATCAATCAAAGGGTAAAGCACCCTAAACACAAACATTTAAGCCTCAGATTTACTTCTCAAATACCACAATTATAACTCAGCAATGCATTGACTCTATCTATCGTCATATCTGCTGTGTCATCTGCAGTAGTCTTGTTAATATTGTTAAGTGCTGAGGGGGTGAGGTTGGGAGGGGTGAGGGAGGGAGGCAGAAAGGGAGGGAGAGATGGAGGGAGTGTTTGGTTTTGGTCTCCACTGTGTTGTGTTAATGCCCGATGATTTAACAATGTAGACAGACAGACTGAGGGGGACAAAGAGTATATATCTGTTCCCCAAATGTCACATCTCACCCAGTGCCCCGTCCCGTGAATAAATTACTACACAATGAATTACTGTGGTTGACCTGCAGCGTAAACAAAACACTGTCTCACGCTAACGCTACAAAGAAGCAATTTTAAGAACCTTTGGGTCGCTTAGCACAGCACACAGACAGAGAAAGGGGACAGATGAGAGAGGAGGGATGGGGGAACGATGAGAGAGAGGGAGAGAGAGGGTAAAGAAGGACACAATAAGGTTTTGGAGAGAGAGAGAGAGAGAGAGAGATGGGTTGTTTAAATGGCTTATAGCTTCTCCTATTGCAATGAAACTGACCTTCAACTGACAACGTGCCTGTTGGACATTTGAATCCCACCGCAGCATGCAGCATACAAGCCTCCCCCTGTATTCTTGTACCCTCTTAGTACCACAATATTTGTTATTATCATCCGCAATGACTGTTTTAGACACCTACCACTCTTCTTCTCCTCTCCCCCACACACACACACACACACACACACACACACATACATTCAAATACGCACAGACACAGACACACACACACACACACACACACACACACACACACACACACACACACACACATACATTCAAATATGCACAGACACACACACACACACACACACACACACACACAATTTCCTCTGATCTGAGATCTGTAGACAGGTAGTTATTGTGGCTAGAAGCTGCTGGATCTTAATGGTGTTCAGTGGAGCCGCCCATCCCATCCCCTTCCCTTTACCCAGACAAGGTGACACTGAGCGGGCTGCAAATGAGACTCTAAGTGCCCCTAGCCTGGTTCATCTCTCTCTCCCCTTATTTAGTTTCATCCGGTAACCATCATCATGCTGTCACGATGGGTTGTATGTTTTGATATTTTTTCTCTGTTTTGCCATTTCTTCTATCGGAACTAATTGCACCATGGGTTACCGTGGAAACGGCAAATTGAGAGAGGGTTGGTTGGGTTTGGTTGGAGGGGAGAAGGGAGTAGCAGTGGCCACACCCAGCCTGGGGATTTAAACGCTTAAGATGCCCAGACGAGTTGCTAGCGAACACCTCACCGCTGGAGAGGAGGGTTTTTATCCCCCTCTGGTCACAGACACAGCATGAAGCATTATAGAGAGGGAGATAGGGAGTGAGAAAGGAAAGAGTGAAAAACACACAGGGAGAGGTAGAGTGATATAAAAATCCACATCCAGGCACTTTATTGAAAGCCTGAAGAGTTGCTATGAAACACCAATAACAAGTACATTATTCTCTGAAATCGTTTATTGTGTGGTACAGAATGTCATCACTCAACATCCCCATGTGCAGTGCCACTGACAGTAAGCCAACCACCCAAGTATGACATTCAGTGCAAAGCCGTAGCCTATACAGATGTAGGATCTTAATTTGATCACACTTTTTTTCCTGAGTTTTCCTTCACAACAGGAAATGCAAACTTGTAGTGTATTTACGTTTTTAAAAAGGCTTCTAATGTTTTTAATTTCCACTTTGAAATTTCAAACTTGATTTGCCGCAACTAAAAATGCATCAACCCTTACAAAAATGTAAAATAATTATAATCCACATAATAATTCACATCACCTGCTACTACAGGATTATTTCCTGCTGTAGCAAACTGACTAAAATGAAGATCCTACATCTGTAGCTAACCTTGTCATGTTCCTCTCTTTAGTTCTATTTATGCTGTAGCTACAAAGATCCTCATTGTGTGTGTGTGTGTGTGTGTGTGTGTGTGTGTGTGTGTGTGTGTGTGTGTGTGTGTGTGTGTGTGTGTGTGTGTGTGTGTGTGTGTGTGTGTGTGTGTGTGTGTGTGTGTGTGTGTGTGTGTGTGTGTGTGTGTGTGCGTGCGTGCGTGCTGTGACAGTTGTGTGGTGATCGGATCGTTAGGGATGTGATATTAGCAGAAGGATAAAAAGGTCAGCGTAGAGCCCTTTGATAAATAAACAACATAGTGTTGTAACACTGCAATTTATGTAATGAGGACTGATCTTCTAGAAAGGACAGGAGGCATCTCTCTCTGATCTCACGTAATTTATGGAAATTATTGATTGTAAAATCCTGAGTCATTTAGGTAAATGAATGGGAAAGCAGTGCTGCTCTCTGATGTAAGAGATCTCTGGACAAATACATTAGTTGAACTAGGAAGGACCAATCAAAACACTGAGAAGTTGAAACCTATTTTATCAGCCTCTCTCAATTATCTTCTTATTTTTTGTCTTCCCATCTATCTTCTATTTCTCCTCTGTTCATCCTTGTCCTTTGTGTGTGTGTGTGTGTGTGTGTGTGTGTGTGTGTGTGTGTGTGTGTGTGTGTGTGTGTGTGTGTGTGTGTGTGTGTGTGCATACGTGCGTGCGTGCATACGTGTGTGTGTATGTGTCTTTGTTTGTATATGAATGCAACATAAATGTGTCCTTCACTCATCCAATCCACCCCCCACCCCCCACCCTCCACCACCAACCCGCTCCCCTTCACCATACAGGCGATGCTCTGCTCAAGCACAACGGGATGAAGTTCACAACCAAAGACAAGGACAACGACCACTCGGAGAACAACTGTGCCTCCTTCTACCACGGCGCCTGGTGGTACCGTAACTGCCACACGTCCAACCTGAACGGACAGTACCTCCGCGGGCAGCACACCTCCTATGCCGACGGCATCGAGTGGTCCACCTGGACCGGCTGGCAGTACTCCCTCAAGTTCTCTGAGATGAAGATACGACCCGCGCGCGACGAGAGCAAATGAGTATATGAGGCAATAACAGAGGAAAGGAGTTGAAAGTGTTCAGAGTAATAAAACCACACCCTCAGATACTGTTTACTGAATGACTAAAAGGATTGACATCTTTGATTGGTTTACTACTATTCTCTACTGTTTCCTGTGGAGCCTTGTCCCTCTCCACCACCTCCCAGCCCCGCCCAACTTCATGTGCCCCATCCCTACCCGTAGTCCCCTATCGCCTACTAGTGTTGTGCTGAGGCTTTTTGTGCCCCACTCCCACCCACACACTTCCTTCCCAACAACCTCATGACTCCACTGGATCAGGAAATGAGTCTGATTCACTCTGTTCATCACTCTTTCTATTAGTGCTTCATTTATATCTAGTTATTAATCAAGTATCTGTCTATTCCTTCTGAGCCTTGACCTTGTCCTTGACCTGTCTCCTGTGTTTGTTGTGCCCTGTAACCAGTAGTCCTATTCCCACAGTCCTTTGCTGCGTTGCTGCCAGTCAGCGAAGCGTGGTGTTACCGTGTGACCTTAGAACAAGTGACTGATTCATGATATGTCAGAAACGGAGCTGTGACATTACAGTTGGAACACACACACACACACACAGACACACACACACAAACTTACACACACACGCACGCACACACATACACACACGCATACACATACTTACACACACACACCCTGCCCCCTGAAGCTACAATATGACCACAGCAAAACTCTGTCACCTAAAGTGACCCGGCTGCATTGGCCTCCCAGCCAGAATGGCCCAACCCACAGTACTGCTTACGTGTCCCTTTAGTTCAGATAGCCTCGGTAGGAGGCACAGTGCAATGGAACAGCTGCACCAGTGTAGAGAGAGAACGGTTTAAATAAAAGGAGACAGAAGATTGAAAGAGGGGGAGAGAGAGAGGGAGAGAGAGAGAGAGAGAGAGAGAGAGAGAGGGAGAGAGAGGACAGGTCAAACAGAGAGGTCGAAGGGAATGACTTAATGAAAAGGAGACTAAGAAAATGGGAATATACAGAGAAAAAGAAAGATGGAGGAGAGTTTATGGAGGGCTGAGGAAGAAGGGATGAGTAAACAAGAGGGAACCGATCTCAATCATCTGACTGAGGCTATTAGGGAGCATATTGGGCACTTAGTCTGATCACCAACCAAGTTACTACTTCTACAGTACCCCAGATGGTAATGCTGAAGTGTGTGTTAGTGTCTGCGTGCATGCATGCAAGTGTGCTTGTCCTCTAATCACTCTCCCAGTCACCCTAAGAGTCAAATTCAGTGATCCATTTGAGCTCCCAGTCAGTCAGACAAACAGCCTATGTAAAAATGATATGATGAAGGTTATCAAGTTCCCATTGGTAGTGGGTGAATGTAGGAGGCAGCAGAATGGAAAAGAGGAAAATGCAGGGAAAATAATGGGGTGAAGTGACAAGGTGCCTCTTGTGGCCTACCATAGAAAGAACGAGAGAGGTTATTTAACTGCTACCTTCCAGAGCCAGGAGTGTCATGACAGAGAGGGTAGTCTGTTATTCATCTGTTCCTTTAGGGAGTAGAGCATGTTTTAACCTTTGCCACCACGACCACAAGGTTAAATAGTCCCCTACATCCCTAAGCATTTAAATTATATTCTTGTGCTTTCACAATCAGCTGTATAGTCGATAGAAGCTGCTTCACACATGGACACACACATACAAACACACTGACACACAAACACACACTGACACACAAACACACACACACACACACTGACACACACACACACTGACACACACACACACTCTGATAACAGTCCTTTAACGTAGCTACATACACATTCTGTTTTCATCTCATCCTTTATGTTCAATTTCATCCCATATCTCTTTTTTTTGCACCTCACCTCTCATCTCCTCTCCCTCTCCTCCACTCCCCTCTCTACTCCATCTCCCCTCCTCTCCCTCTCTACTACTCTCCCTCTCTCCTCCTCTCCCCCTCTCCCCATTTCCCCATCTCCTGTAATATTTTATGTTCTGTAATCTAACCATGTCTAGCTGGATGTCTAGGTTTTCTGCTAGGGTGACCCAGGATCTTTTCTTCTGGTTCTAGCAGAGGAACTGTTGCTGTAAAATACAGTTTGCCGCTATCGACCGATCCCGCAACCATGATTTTCTTTCTGAATAGGAGCTCAAAAACTTGTCGGGAATGGCGACAACAAAAAAATATGTATTGTCTGTAAAGTATTATAAAAAAGAAAAAAAAGCACAATATCAGAAGTTTTGCTAACAATGAAATTGTGGAATTCTGAATCTTTTTTTCCATTAGTTGTTTTCATTCTGGATTTTCTTTAGATGTACTGAAAGCTTTAAAGATATGTGTAGATTTATTGTACAGTGTGTATGACCGTTAGAGCATGTGCAACTGTTTTCATACAATGCCAAAAGACAAAAGAGAACTCAAGCACACAGACTTTACAAATTACAAGTCAAAAGAAGAAAAAAATACAAAACCAGAGCCCTTATTTCTCCTCTTTTACCGGACTGGGCACAAGAGAAGGTGTGGCCAGCTATAGTTTTGGGGGAGGGGCATGTGAGAAAGAGGAGGGGTTTAGTAAGCACATGAGGGCATGCCCACTATTAAAAAAACAGCACAAATTAATCTAAACTTAAGCGATGTCAATGGCACATCTGGGGGACAATGTGGCTCTGATTGGCCTGTTGGACATTATGGGGACGTCTTTGATCTGGACAGATATTTTGGCTCTACTTGATATACTGGATCTATGGGACACACCAACTCTGGAGGACATTTTGATCTGCGTGTGCTGCCAGTGGGCCAACAAGCATAGTGATGAGCATTGCTCCTCAGACACTGGATTGGCTATTGTTTTATCCTGGTTCTTTTTCCAGTACAGGACAGAGTGTGTGTCTGGACTGCAGCACCCACAGAGCTCCAGCTCCATGCAGAAAACTATCCACAGAAACCTGCTCAGTCTCAGTCAGCCATAGAGGCTGAGTCAGTGAGTCTCAGTTCACCAGGAGTCCTGCGTTGGTAACACAGAGCAGAGTCAGAGTCCATCCACTTCTACAGTCAGCTAGTCTGCCTCTTCTACCACTACTCAGCTCTGAAGCCAAACATCAAAGAACCAACCGTCTAATCATATTATCAATGCATTATTAACACTAATCACGTTTCCATGGAAACATAATTACATGGGAGAGTTTGATGACAACAATTTGTGTTGAGTAGAAGTTAAGAGATGATAATTTCATAGGGTTTCACAGAAGAGAGGATTTCAAAGGGTGTGCAAGTTAATATAGATAAACGTATAAAGTTTAATGAGATACTGGAATGAGTCAGACTGATGTCTTGATGTGACTGACTGACCAGGAGGACATTCATTTCTCGTTCTGTGTGTCTGTGTGTGAGAGTGTGTAGGTTTGTGTGTATGTGTGCGATGTGTGTGTGAGAGAGAGAAAGGAACGCTAGGAATTCATCAAAGTAAATGTGATGCTTACGTACAACTTGCCTCCCTGCTATTTGTGTTGATAACAGAGAGATATAAATGGACCATTAAGTCATGTGATAACTGATTCCATAGTGGCTCACGCCCTTCTGGTTATGTGTTGAACTGGACTTCTCATTTTACCACCGACTCCCCTTCTAATGTAAAACCTTCAGCGTCAAATAGTGCACGTTATACGTTTTATCAACGTACTGTACACCCCACACCAACCCCCACTCTCTGAGTAGTTTAGAAACCCCACAGTCGTTGTTCCAAAGCCCCCATCCCAACCTTTACTTCTTTCATTTCCAGTCTGCTGTTACGAGCACCATCCACCCTCCCTCCTCCCTATTTAAATTCTAGCAGGATCTTGGCTCCAGCAGTCAATGTGATAGAGGAGTATGAACAAAAGAGTTATCCCTCGCTCCCTCTCATTCCCTCTCTCCCTCTTATTATCATCAGAATCAGCAGAGTACTGATCAATTCGTCCGTTCTCGCACCCTCCATCTCAGTCCTCCATTTATCCACTTTTCCAATACCTCCATCTCTCCTTTCCCACAACCTCCTCTGTTCCCCTTCCATTTTTAACACACTCTCCATTCCCCTAACCCCTCCATTTCCCCACCGTCCTTCATCTCTCCATTTCCCCACTCCTCCATCCCTCCGTTCCCCCAACCCAACCACTCTCAGCTCCCCACTCCTCCATCCCTCCGTTCCCCCAACCCAACCACTCTCAGCTCCCCACTCCTCCATCCCTCCGTTCCCCCAACCCAACCACTCTCAGCTCCCCACTCCCCTAATCCCCAACAGAACCAACTCTCTTTTCATTTTCTCTCGGTGAAGTAATATAGATTGTTTTGCGGAATCTTGATACTGTGTTTTAATGTCTTGTCAACATTTAATAAACATTCACATTTTATAAGTGAAACATTTCTTCATGTTTGTACTCTGTGTATGTCTTGTGCAATGTGTTTGTGTGTGTGTGTGTGTGTGTGTGTGTGTGTGTGTGTGTGTGTGTGTGTGTGTGTGTGTGTGTGTGTGTGTGTGTGTGTGTGTGTGTGTGTGTGTGTGTGTGTGTGTGTGTGTGTGTGTGTGTGTGTGTGTGAACAACATCAGGACCTTTTCATGGCCTTTGTCGACCTCTCCAAGGCTTTCGACACTGTGAACAGGGAACTACTATGGGGCATACTACTCAGATTTGTCAACATCCTTTGCCAGTTCCATGATGGGATGATGGCCATAGGAGGGAAAGAGTCAGTGCCCTTTGGAGTAAGCATCGGTTTGAGGCAGGGGTGTGTGCTGGCACCTGTGCTCTTTAACATCTTCCTCCTATGTGTCACCCAGCTTCTCAACAAGGACCTTGAGGACAGCAGCGCAGTTGCGGTGGACTTCAGGCTGGATGGAAACCTATTCAACATCAGAAGGCTCCAAGCAACCACCAAGGTTTTGTCAATGTTCTTTAGGTGCAGTAAGCTGACTGTGCTCTCATGGCTCACCCTAATGGCTGTGAGGGTCTATAGCAGGATGGGCCTGTCTATCAATACCACCAACACTGTGGTCTGCCAATTGAGATCCAGCCCTCCACCCACCACGCCTGTCTTCACCATTGTACACAAATCACTGTCAATAGTCCCGTCATTCAAATACATGGGGAGCAACCTCGTAAAACAGGATCAAGAAAGCATCAGCTGCCTTCTGAAAACTCAGACACAAAACAGGGATCTCCACCTCCACACAAAGGTCACTGTCTATCAAGGAGTCTGCATCACCACAATTCTTTATAACTCTGAAGCCTGAGTCACCTACAGTCGCCATAACAAGCAGCTGATTCCACATAAGATGCCTGCAGCACACCCTGGGAATCACCTGGTGCGACCATGTGCCCCTTACAGAAATACTTGCTAAGACCAACTGCAAGAGTATGGAGGCCATGGTCAACCAACACCAACTGCGCTGGCTTGGGCATGTCATTAGAATGTCTCAGGAGCAGGGAAGATCCTGTATGACCAGCTACACCTTGGGGTCTACAGAGGGGCAGATGAAAACGCTACAAGGACCAGCTGAATTATTGCAACATTAAACCCACAGACCTGGAGGACACTGCTGACAGAACAGTGTACAGAGATGGGAGGAGGAGAAGAGCACAAAAAACAGCAGAACAGCCCAGGAGACATGCAACCATGAATGGCCCTGCCAACACAGACTGCACATGCCCCAGTTGCAATAAAGTTTGTGAATCTCAGTTTGGACTCAACAGTCACCAAAGGATTCACCGCTAACTCAGAAGTGGAAGTCATCATCGGATACTATGGGCTACCATAACGAACAAAGATGTGTACATGTGCGTGCATGTGTGTGTGTCTTTCTGTGTGTGTGTCTTTCTGTGTTGTACAAAGCAGTAGAACATTCTATTGTTGTTATCAATAAATGTCACAATAAGGTGAAGAGCATTAGATTTTCCTGCTGGCAAAAACCATTGCATGTACCGTTTTCAAGGGATTGTTAAATAAATGTTAACTTTGATTGTAATAGCATCACCTCTTGAAGAGCCTAGCTCTATCATCAGAGTTATATACTTAGCAAGTAATTGCATGATTTCCAGTAAACATAATTTGATCATGTAATTTCAGATATGTGATGGTAGCCTCACAATATCTCTTAATATTGGCCACCATTAAATTGATATTTGAGTGATATAAAATAAAAGTGAAGTATACCCGACAAGTATGAATGGTTTAGGTAAATTTCCCATCCTTTGGGGCAGCAGGTAGCCTAGAGGCGGCAGGTAGACTAGTGGCGGCAGGTAGCCTAGGGGCGGCAGATAGCCTAGGGGTGGCAGGTTTACTGGGGAGCGGCAGGTTGGCTGGGGAGCAGCAGGTAGCCTAGGGGGGACAGGTAGCCTAGGGGCGGCAGGTAGCCTAGGGGGGACAAGTAGCCTAGGGGCGGCAGGTTGACTGGGGAGCGGCAGGTTGGCTGGGGAGCGGCAGGTTGGCTGGGGAGCGGCAGGTAGCCTAGGGGGGACAGGTAGCCTAGGGGCGGCAGGTAGATTAGGGGCGGCAGGTAGCCTAGGGGCGGCAGGTTGACTGGGGAGCGGCAGGTTGGCTGGGGAGCGGCAGGTAGCCTAGGGGGGACAGGTAGCCTAGGGGCGGCAGGTAGCCTAGGGGCGGCAGATAGCCTAGGGGCGGCAGGTTGACTGGGGAGCGGCAGGTTGGCTGGGGAGCGGCAGGTAGCCTAGGGGGGACAGGTAGCCTAGGGGCGGCAGGTAGCCTAGGGGCGGCAGGCAGCCTAGGGGCGGCAGGTTGACTGGGGAGCGGCAGGTTGACTGGAGAGCGGCAGGTAGCCTAGGGGCAGCAGGTAGCCTAGGGGCGGCAGGTTGACTGGGGAGCGGAAGGTTGACTGGAGAGCGGCAGGTAGCCTAGGGGCAGCAGGTAGCCTAGGGGCGGCAGGTTGAATGGGGAGCGGCAGGTTGACTGGAGAGCGACAGGTAGCCTAGGGGCGGCATGTTGACTGGAGAGCGGCAGGTAGCCTAGGGGCAGCAGGTAGCCTAGGGGCGGCAGGTAGCTGAAACGTTGCTGGATTGAATCCCCGAGCTGACAAAGTTACATTCTGTCATTCTGCCCCTGAACAAGGCAGTTAACCCACTGTTCCCCGAATGCTGTCATTGTAAATAAGAATTTGTTCCTAACTGACTTGCCTAGTTAAGTAAAACAAATTGTGGACTCTGCCTGTCAAGCAGCAGAAGGGTGCATTTGCCCATGTACCAGCCAGGTCACCCATGATAGTCAGTGTTCGACGTCCATCCATGTCTGAGAACGTTGGGAGATGACGTGGAAACCGGCCACTAGAGGCAACAGTAAGCACTGTTACTTTCAAGTAGGTTTCAGTTTTGCCAGGGCGATGTGGATGTGGATGCAGATGGAGAATGGGTGTAAGCATCTGGTGCCAAAGGTCGCATGTTTGTATGCAGCAATAAAAAGTTGTATTGTAAGTCTATCCCACACCTTAACCCTTACCTTAACCATTCTAGCTCCGATGGTACAGTATTATCTAACAAGTAATATCGAACATTTTCACAACATATACACAAAATACACTTAAATCTAAGTAAGGAAAGGATTAAGAATATATATACATATATGTGGCATTGGGCTAAAAGTGGCATAGTATAGAATACAGTATATTCATATGAGATGGGTGATGCAATATTTACACACAATTAAAGTGACTAAGATAACGTAGACTAGTATTGAGTACAGTTTATACATATGAGATGAGTAATGCAAGATACAGAGACAATATTAAAGTGGCTAGTGTTTCATTTCCTTATAGTGGCCATTGATTTCTAATCTATGTCTATAGACAGCCACCTCTGATGTGCTAATGATGGCTGTTTAGCAGTCTGATGGCCTTGAGATAGAAGCAGTGGAGTAGGGGCCTGAGGGCACACAGTGTGTTGTGAAATCTGTGAATGTATTGTAATGTTTTTTAATTAACCTCTTACACTTATGGTGGCGCTATTTCATTTTTGGAAGAAAAACGTTCCCGTTTTAAACAAGATATTTTGTCACAAAAAGATGCTCGACTATGCATATAATTGCTACTGTTCGAAAGAAAACACTCTGACGTGTCCAGAAATACAAATATCTTCTCTGTGCGTGCCCTTTAACGTGAGCTTCAGGCAAAACCAAGATGACTTGGCATCCAGGAAATGACAAGGATTTTTGAGGCTCTGTCTTTCATGATCTCCTTATATGGCTGTGAACGCAAGAGGAATGAGTCTGCCCTTTCTGTCGTTTCCCCAAGGTGTCTGCAGCATTGTGACGTATTTGTAGGCAGATCGTTGGAAGATTGACCATAAGAGACCACATTTACCACGTGTCCGCCCGGTGTCCTGCGCCGAAATTGGTGCGCAAAAGTCACCTGCCAGTATTTTTCCATGGGGCACAGAGAGAGAAGCAAGCTTCCACGAACTGCATGTCAATGAAGAGATATGTGAAAAAACACCTTGAGGATTGATTCCAAACAACGTTTGCCATGTTTCGGTCGATATTATGTAGTTAATCCGGAAAAAGTTTCACGTTGTAGGTGACTGCATTTTCGGTTCGTTTCGGTAGCCAGGCGCAATGTAGAAAACGGAACGATTTCTCCTACACACAGACGCTTTCAGGAAACACTGCGCATTTGGTATGTGGCTGGGAGTCTCCTCATTGAAAACATCAGAAGCTCTTCAAAGGTAAATTATTTTATTTATTTGGTTATCTGGCTTTTGTGAAAATGTTGCGTGCTACATGCTACACAAAATGCTATGCTAGCTTTGCATACTCTTACACAAATTAGTCAATTTCTATGGTTCAAAAGCATATTTTGAAAATCTGAGATGACAGTGTTGTTAAGAAAAGGCTAAGCTTGAGAGCAAACGCATTATTTTAATTTTATTTGCGATTTTCAGAAATCGTTAACGTTGCGTTATGCTAATGAGCCTGAGGCTTAGTCACAATCCCGGATCCGGGATGGGGAGTTTCAAGAGGTTAAATTGTATAAACTGCCTTAATTTTACTGGACCCCACGAAGAGCAGTTAATGGGGATCCATAATAAATACAAATTCAAATAGAAGCTGTTTTTCAGTCTCAGCTTTGATGCACTGTTACGACTTCTGCCGAAGTCGTTGCCTCTCCTTGTTCGGGCGGTGCTCTGCGTTCGACGTCACCGGTCTTCTAGCCATCATTGATCCTTTTTTCATTTTCCATTGGTTTTGTCTTGTCTTCCCACACACCTGTTTTCAATCCCATTCATTACCTTGTGTATTTAACCCCCTGTTTCCCCTCATGTCTTTGTCAGAGATTGTTTTATTGTCAGTATAGTGTGATTGTTGTATTAGGTGCGCGTCGGGTCCTCGTACCCATGTTTGGTTTGTTTGTACATTTAGTGTTATGGAGCATACTCTTGGAACTTTATTAAAAGACTCCATTTTACACTCAGTTTGACTCTCCTGCGCCTGACTTCCCTGCCACCTATTACACCTATGCATGACATGCACCTATAGTGACCTCGCCTTCTGGATGATAGCGGGTGAACAGGCGGTTGATCAGGTGGTTGATGTCTTTGATTATCTTTTTGGCCTTCCTATGGCATCGGGAGGGTGCGAAGTTTGCCCGTGGCAATGCGTTGGGCAGGCTGCACCACCCTCTGGAGAGCTTTGCAGTTGTGGGAGGTGCAGTTGCCGTACCAGGCGGTGATAGAGCTCGACAAGATGCTCTCAATTGTGCATCTGTAAAAGTTTGAGGGTTTTAGATGTTAAGTCAAATGTCTTTAGCCTCCTGAGGTTGAAGAGGCGCTGTTGTGCCTTCTTCACCACACTGTCTGTGTGGGTGGACCATTTCAATTGGTCAGTGGTGTGTACGCTGAAGAACCTGAAGCTTTCCACCTTCTCCACTACAGTCCCATCAATGTGGATAGGGGGGTGCTCCCTCTGCTGTTTCCCAAGGTCCACGATCATCTCCTTAGTTTTGTTGACGTTGAGTGAGAGGTTATTTTTCTGGTACCACACTCCCAGAGCCCTCACCTCCTCCCTGTAGGCTGTCTCATCGTTGTTGGTAATCAAGCCTATTACTATTGTGTCGTCTGCAAACTTGATGATTGAGTTGGAGGCGTGCTTTGCCATGCAGTCATGGGAGAATAGGGAGTACAGTAGGGTAATATGGTGTTAAATGCTGAGCTATAGTCAATGAATATCATTCTTACATTGGTATGCCTCTTGTCCAGATGGAACAGGGAAGTGTGCAGTGTGGTGGTGATTGTGTCGTCTGTGGATTTATTTGGGCGGTAAGCAAATTGAAGTGGGTCTACGGTGGCAGGTAAGGTGGAGGTGATATGATCCTTGACTAGTCTTGACAGAGGTGAGTGCTACTGGGCGATAGTCATTTAGTTCAATTACATTTGCTTTCTTAGATACAGGGACAACGGTGGCCATCTTTAAGCATGTGGGGACAACAGACTGGAATAGGGAGAGATTGAATATATCTGTAAACACACCAGCCAACTGGTCTGCACATTCTCTGAGGACGCGGATAGGAATATCATCTGGGCCAGCAGCCGAGGGTTAATAACAAGCTTAAATGTCTTACTCATGTCGGCCACGGAGAAGGAGAGCTCACAGTCCTTGATAGCGGGCCGCGTCGGTGGCACTGTATTATCCTCAGAGAGGAAAGAAGGTATTCAGCCTCTCCGGTAGCAAGATGTCAGTGTCCGTGACGTGGCTTGTTTTCCTTTTATAATATGTGATCGTCTGTTGACCCTGCCACATATGTCTTGTGTCTGAGCCATTGAACTGGGACTCAACTTTTTCCCTATGCCGACATTTAGCCTGCTTGATTGCTTTCTGGACGGAATAACAACACTACTTGTATTCTTTCATATTCCAAGTCTTTTAGCCCTGGTTAAATGCATTGGTTCGAGCTTGCAGTTTTGCGCGAATGCTCCCATCTAGCCACGGTTTCTGGTTGGGGTAGGTTGTAATAGTCCTATGCACTTCCTGATGAACTATATCACCGTGTTGGTATATGTGTCAATATTATTTTCTGAAGCTACTCTGAACATATCCCAGTCTGCGTGATCAAAACAATCTTGAAGCATGGATTCCGATTAGTCAGACCAGTGCTGAATAGTCCTTACCACGGGTTCTTCCTTTTTGAGTTTCTACCTATAGGAGGAGAGGACCAAGATGGAATTGTGCCTTATATGCATTTTGGAAGGTAGTATAACAAATGTTGAGAGTTTTACCAGCACGAGTACAACAATCAAAATGTTGAAAGAATTTTGGGAGCGTTTTACTCAAATTGTCTTTGTTAAATTCCCCAGCAACAACAAATGCAGCCTCAGGATATGTGGTTTCCAGTTTGCATAAAGTCCAGTGAAGTTCTTGGGGCAGTCGTGGTATCTGCTTGAGGGGGGATATAGGCTGCTATGGCTACAATTCTCTCGGGAGATAGTACAGTCAGCATCTGATTTTGAGATATTCTAGGTTGGGTGAACAGAAGCACTTGAGTTCCTGTATGTTATCATAGCTACACCATAAGATGTTAATCATAAAACATATACCTCCACCCTTCTGCTTCCCAGAGAGATGTTTGTTCCTGTAGGTGTGATATACTGAGAACCCAACTGTCTTTACAGGGTCAGAAAGTATACAGTTGATGTCGGAAGTTTAATACACCTTATCCAAATACATTTAACTATTTTTGGATAGGGGGTAGCATTTTCACTTTTGGATGAATAGCGTGCCCAGAGTGAACTGCCTCCTACTCTGTCCCAGATGCGAATATATGCATATTATTATTAGTATTGGATAGTAAACACACTGAAGTTTCTAAAACTGTTTGAATGATGTCTGTGTGTATAACAGAACTCAAATGGCAGGCGAAAACATGAGGAAAATCCAACCAGGACGTGGGACATCTAAGGTTTGTAGTTTTTCAAAGCTTGGCCTACAGAATACACATTGAGATATGGATAAATTTGCACTTCCTACGGCTTCCACTAGATGTCAACACCGTCTGTAGAAACTTGAATGAGGATTCTACTATAAAGAAGGGGTTCATGAGACCTCTTTGAGTCAGTGGACTGACAGAGTGCCTTGGTCTCATGATGCTCGCTCCCGACATAGTTACCTCTCGTTCCAGTGCTTTTCTTCAGACAAAGAAATTCTCCGGTTGGAACATTATTGATGTTTTATGTTAAAAACATCCTAAAGATTGATTCCATACATCGTTTGACATGTTTCTAAAGGACTGTAACGGAACTTTTAGAGTTTTTGTCTGGACGAAGTGCCTGCGCCTCATGAAGATGGATTACTGGGCTGAACACGCTAACAAAAAGTGGCTATTTGGACATAAATGAAGGACTTTATGGAACTTTATGAAACAAATCAGTCATTTATTGTCGAACTGGGATTCCTGGGAGTGCCTGCTGAGGAAGATCATCAAAGGTAAGTGAATATTTATGGTGTAATTTCTAACTTCTGTTGACTCCAAAATGGCGGATATTCCTCTGGCTGTTTTGGGTTCTGAGCGCCGTTCTTATGCTTTTTCTGTAAAAACAAAATTGAAATCTGACACAGCGGTTGCATTAAGGAGAAGTCTATCTTTAATTCTGTGAGTAACCGTTGTATCTTTTATCAATGTTAATTGCGAGTATTTCGGCAAAATCACCTGATGTTTTGGAATCAAAACATTACTGCAAGTAAGGCGTCAATGTACACACAAATTTTGGGATATAAATATGCACATTATCGAACAAAACATACATGTATTGTGTAACAGGATGTCCTATGAGTGTCATCTAAAGAAGATCATCAACGGTTAGTGATACATTTGATCTATATTTCTGCTTTTTGTGACTCCTCTCTTTGGCTGTGTTTTTTTGACTTGGCTATCACCTAACATAATCATATGTTGTGCTTTCGTTGTAAAGCATTTTTGAATTTGGCCGCGATGGGTAGATTAACAAAATGTTTATCTTGCATTAGCTGTATTGGAATTGTGATTGTGTGAAAGTTACATATTTCAAAAAAATATTTTTGAATTTCGCACTCTGGCTTTTCAGCGGAATGTTGTGGAGGGGTTCCGCAAGCAGAACCCTGCCCTAGAAAGGTTAAACTCGGTTTTTCACAATTCCTGACATTTAATCCAAGTAAATTATCCCTGTCTTAGGTCACTTAGGATCACCACTCTATTTTAAGAATGTGAAATGTCAGAATAATAGTAGAGAGAATCATTAATTTCAGCTTGTACTTCTTTCATCACATTCCCAGGTCAAACGTTTCGGGTAGCCTTCCACAAGCTTCCCACAATAAGTTAGATGAATTTTGTCCCATTACTCCTGACAAAGCTGGTGTAACTGAGTTAGGTTTGTAGGCCTCCTTGAACGCAAACGCTTTTCAAATCTGCCCACAAATTTTCTATGCGATTGAGGTCAGGGCTTTGTGATGACCACTGACTTTGTTGTCCTTAAGCCATTTTGCCACAACTTTGGAAGTATTCCCGGGGTCAATGTCCATTTTGAAGACCCATTTGCGATAAGCTTTAACTTCCTGACTGATGTCTTGAGATGTTGCTTCAATATATCCACATAATGTTCCTGCCTCATGAAGCCATCTATTTTGTGAAGTACACCAGTCCCTGCTGCAGCACATGATGCTGCCACCCGCCATGCTTCACGGTTGGGATGATGTTCTTCGGCTTGCAAGCATCCCCTTTTTCCTCAAATGTAACGATGGTCATTTTCAAATCTTTTTCCCATGTGCAGTTGCAAACCTTAGTCTGGCATTTCTTCTTGCAAGTAAATTTGTTTTACTGTGGATCTTCACAGGGTCCTTTGCTTTTGTTCTGGGATTGATTTGCACTTTTCGCACCAAATAGGTCCTCTCAGGAGACAGAAAACGTCTCCTTCCTGAGTGGTATGATGGCTGCACCATGGTGTTTATACTTGCGTACTATTGTTTGTACAGATGAACATGGTACCTTCAGGCATTTGGAATTGGTCCCAAGAATGAACCAGACTTGTGGAGGTCTACAATTATTCTTGACTGATTTATTTTGATTTTCCCATGATATCAAGCAAAGAGGCACTGAGTTTGAGGGTAGGCCTTGAAATGCATCCACAGGTACACCTCCAATTGACTCAAATGATGTGAATTAGCCATCAGAAGCTTCTAAAGCATGACATTTTCATTTTCCCTGTTTAGGTCAACTTAGTGTATGTAAACTTCTGACCCACTTTGTGATACAGTGAATTATAAGTAAATAATCTGTCCAACAATTCCATGCACAAAGTAGATGTCCTAACCGACTTGCCAGAACTAAGTTAGATGTGGAAAAAATTTTTAATGTCCAACATTATGTAAACTTCCTTCAACTGTATCACAGTGGGGCAAAAAGTATTTAGAAGCCACCAATTGTGCATGTTTGGATCATTGTCATGCTGAAAGTCCCAGCCACGTTTCATCTTCAATGCCCTTGCTGAAAGGAGGTTTTCACTCAAAATCTCGATACATTTCATTCAAATCTGTCCACAAATTTTTCCACCCCCATGCTTCACAGATTGATGGTCAGATGCAACTCAGCATTTTTGTCCTCCCAAACACGATGAGTTTTTACCACATCTGACATATACCCCCATTGACATTTGTTGTGGACATGTACTGGCTTAAAGCAGGGGGACACGTTTTTGAGACCCTGGCGGCAAAGGCTTTTACTTTGGTCCCAGCTCACTGCAGGTCATTCAAATCCCCCCGTGCTTTGTTGTCCTTAGGGATTTTGCTCACCGTTCCTGTGAACATTTTGACCCCACTGGGTGAGATCTTGCATGGTCCCCAGTTCGAGGCATTGGTCTTGAAGACCCACAGTTTCAAACCAAGCTTATTGCACTTCCTGACTGATGTCTTGAGATGTTTTGGAGTGTGACTGTTTGAGGTTGTGGACACAACTGATAACAAGTTCAAACAGGTGCCATTAATACAGGTAAGGTCTGTGAGAGCCAAAATCTTGTTGTTTGTGGGTGACCAAATGCTTATTTTCCACCATAATTTGCAAATAAAATCCTACAATGTGATTTTCTGGATTTTTTCTTGTTTTGTCTGTCATAGTTGAAGTGTCCTATGATGAAAATTACAATCTTTTTTTTAAGTGGGAGAACTTGCACAATTGCCCCACTGTGAGGCCCCGGTGCACAACTGAGCAAAAGGACAAGTACATTAGAGCGTCTAGTTTGAGAAACAGATGCCGCATGAGTCCTCAACTGGCAGCTTCATTAAATAGTACCCGCAAAACACCAGTCTCAACATCAACAGTGAAGAGGCGACTCCGGGATGCTGGCCTTCTAGGCAGAGTTGCAAAAAAAAAGCCATATCTCAGACTGGCCAATAAAAATAAAAGATGAACATGGGCAAAAGAACACAAACACCCTACAGAGTAACTCTGCCTAGATGGCCAGCATCCCGGACTCACCTCTTCACTGTTGACGTTGAGACTGGTCTGGTGGTTGGCAACGGAAGATAACCCTACCACAATATAGCCGGCTTCAACCCAAAAATGTTTTCCTGTCAACAAAGGAATGTATAATCTCTATGAACTCTACTTACCAGATGTAAAGTGATATGTGACCCCCTCTTGCCCGAACCGCAAGATATTCCTTCTGAGTTAGACAGATGGCTGCCATTAGACTACACACTTCACGTGAGGCTTCCTACCACAGCATTTACCACTGTCTACACACAGCAGGTATATGGTGTGGTTCAGACAAAAGTTGGATTCAGACATTTATTCGATAGCAAGAGTCACATTTCACTTTACTATTTCACTTTACTATATTGTGGTAGGGTTATTTTCCATTGCCAACCACCAGAACAATGCACAACTCAGGGAGTCCAGTAAATACAGACTCCTGATGTGTCCAAAAGCTAGGTTATCCTCAACTATCTAAAATGACATGATCAATTGTTTTTTACTGATCATGAAAGCATGCAGTTACTCACTGTATAACTCTGATGAAATAAAATCAAATGTTATTTGTCACATACACACGGTTTGCAGATGTTAACCTCTTGGAACTCCCCATCCCGGATCCGGAATCGTGACTAAAGCCTCAGGCTCATTAGCATAACGCAACGTTAAAAAATCAAATAAAATGAAAATAATGCAAATTTTCTTAACAACACTGTCATCTCAGATTTTCAAAATATGCTTTTGAACCATAGAAATTGACTATGTGTAAAGTATGCAAAGTAGCATAGCATTTTGAGTAGCATTTAGCACGCAACATTTTCACAAAAACCAGATGTTAATGTTTTCAATGAGGAGACTCTCAACATACAAATGCGCTTTTTCCTGAAAGCGTCTGTGTGTAGGAGAAATCGTCCACAATCTGGCTAAAACGAACCGAAAATCAGTCAACAACGTAAAACTTTTTCCGAATTACATAATATCGATCCGAAACATGGCAAACGTTGTTTGGAATCAATCCCCAAGGTGTTTACATATCTCTTCATTGATATGCAGTTCTGTGAAATCCCATGGAAAAATACTGGCAGCTGACTTTTGCGCATTTCGAGGTAAATGTGGTCAATCAATGATCTGCCTACAAATACGTTAAATGCTGCAGACACCTTGGGGAAACGACAGAAAGGGCAGGCTGTTCACAGCCATATAAGGAGACAATGGAAAACAGAGCCTCAAAAATCCTGCTCATTTCCTGGATGCCGTCTCATCTTGGTTTTGCCTGAAGCTGTTCTAGGGCACGCACAGAAAATGGTAGTTCTGGACACGTCAGTGTTTTCTTTCAAAAGTATCAATTATATGCATAGTCGATCTTTTTGTGACAAAATATCTTGTTTAAAACGGGAACGTTTTTCATCCAAAAATGAAATAGTGCAGAGCATCAACAATGCGAGTGTAGCCAAATGCTTGTGCTTCTAGTTCCGACAATGCAGTAATAACCAACAAGTAATCTAGCGAACAATTCCAAAACTACTACCTTATACATAGAGGTAGATGTGGAATAATCGTAAATGTGTAGCTCTGACTATGTTCTTCAAGAGGTGATGATATGAAAACCAAATAGTTAAATAATAAAAGTGATATCCACAAGTTCACCTGACTCTGGGGAAGTAGATAAACGGCCTCATTGCCAAAATCACGAAGTATCCCTTTAACAATCCCTTGAAAATGGCACGTAGTTGTCACTGGGTTTTAGCTGAGCTGGGGGTTCTCCTAGAGCTGGGGTTCTCCTTGTTCTCGGGGTAGTGTAAAGGAAACAATGGAAAGTGGACAGTTATAGTCCAACCATTGTACTGCAGGAACATTACACACTTTTATTTAAAACGTGTCTTCCTCTGCTCCCATTTAACTTAACAGAGGAAGATAGACAGAAAAAAGAGGCAAATAGAAGATAAAATGGGAGGAAAGAAAGAGGCTGATCTTGCTGACATGTTTTTGAGTGGTGGGAAGAACAAGCAGGCTTAGACAAAGAGAGTGTGTCACTCACTTAAATACTGTAGAGAAGACAGGAGCAGACAGACAGGCAGCCACGGGAGGAGTGGTAAAATCTCTTTCCCTCACACTCTAAATCTTTCTTTCTTTTTGTCTATCTCACATTCAATCTCTTACCTTTCTTTCTCTTTACTTATTCTCCCTCTCATTTCAGAATCCCCCATCTTTCTCTCTCTCCTCTCTTTCTCCTCTCTCTCTCTCTCTCTCTCGCTCCACTGCTACATTTTACCTTAGTAATACTTATCTCTCTCACATGTATACACACACACTCCATCTGGTGCTCAGTTTGTATTCAGTGCACATTGCACGTGCTCTCTCACTATGTGCTGTCAACAGCAGTCATGTTCTGCTCTGTCGGCGGAGACAGTGCCCTCGTCTGAGTGTGTGTGTATGCATGTGTGTATGACAGCGTCTAAAGTCTGCTGAGGATTGGCATCTCAGTCTGACAGAGATATCACTAGAGCACCCTGTTTGATGCACCAGTTGTACGTCAAGCACAGAAAAAACGATAATAGTGTGTGAAGTGTACCGTGTGTGTGCACGACTGTATGTATTATCTCCTCTGATTTTCTGTTCGAGTTAGGGGGCCTTAAGGTCTTTATTTTTCTGTGATTACAAACGTCACTTATTTCCCTCCTTCCTTCCCTCATTTTGTCTGAGACAGCTGATGATGTTAGGGGGCGTGTGTTTCATCGCTACCTCACAAAGGCCTCTTTGATCCTCAGAGAAACGCTGACAATTCTGTTCACAGTGGAAATGTGGTGCTCGTCTCTATGTGTCACAGAGCTCCTGTCTGTTGTGTTATCTAAGGCACCATCAGTCCTGTTCTGTACACCTCGTACTCACAGTCAATGGGGGGAAACCCTTGAGTTGATTTGTTTTTTATGTAGTAAGGCAAGGTTTATGTACTTACGTGACAAACTTAATTTGAATTGGATTATTTTAGAAGATTTGTGTGACTATATAGTATCCAGTTGGTTTGTTGTGGTTTTGTCAAATGTTGGCTTTGGATTTGTAGTTGGTCTATAATTCATGAACTTTCTTTGTTTCAGTTTGGTGTAGCTTGTGTCCAATGGTTGAGTGAATTAAGAACTTTTTGGTGGTCCAATTTAGTTAGTCTTAATCGATAGATTTAGCTGTCTGGCTGCATAATATTTTACAGTCTGGTTTAGGTTCTAGTTGGTCTTTCTCTAACGTTAGTCAAGTAGTCCACCATACCCATTAATGTAATGTTAAGTATTTTTCTTCCTCCCACTCTATTGCCCCATAGGGAAGTGATATGGAACTGGAAATGTCAGAGGGAAATTACAGCATTTTAATTATACCTTGTTACACACTATCCTCCTGCCAGAGCCTGCACCTTGATTAGCATAATACAGAGCCAGAAGAAATGTTAGAGATAATACAGAGGAAATACAGAGATAATACAGAGGAAATACAGAGTGTGTCCCAAATGGCACCCTATTCCCTTTATAATGTAGTGCACTACTTTTGACAAGGGCCCTGAACAAAAGTAGTGCACTATATAGGGAATAGTGTGCCATTTGGGATGCACAGGGAGAATACCCAAACAGACGTCGGTTTTGATTTACATTTGGTTGAGTTGTCAACTAATGTGAATTCAATGTGGAATCAAAAAACTGGTTACAGTTGGGTGAAAAAAAATACCAAATCCAATCAGTTTTCCACGGTGATTCAATGTCATCACATAGATTTTTTGGGTTGAAATGACATGGAAACAACATTGATTCAACCAGGTTTTGCCCAGTGGGCAAAGTGAATTATTTTTATTCCTCAACCATCCTGCTGACAGCACTGTCATTCCATTCCCATTACAAATATAACATACAATCACACCATGTTATTTTTTTTTACTACATCCATTGTGTTTATATATATTTATGTGTCTTATTCTTATTTTCTTTTGTAGGCTCTGCATGACACAGACGCCCTGACCATAGTATGGCAGGTGTTAGTCATTGTCTCTGATTGGGAACCATATTTAGGAAGCCTGTTTTGAAATTGTGGGTGATGGTCTATGTTAGTTGCTTGTGTTAGCACATTTCATATATATATATATATATATATATATATATATATATATGAAATGTGCTAACACAAGCAACTAACATAGACCATCACCCACCACTTCAAAACAGGCTTTAAATATGGTTCCCAATCAGAGACAATGACTAACACCTGCCTCTGATTGAAAACCATATCAAGCCAAACACAGAAACAGACAAACTAGACATACAACATAGAATGCCCACTCATATCACACCCTGACCAAACAAAACCTATAAACATACAAAGCAAACTATGGTCAGGGCGTCTGTGTCATGCAGATATATATATATATATATATATATATATATATATATATATAGCGTCACCGCCGTTGTTAATTTATTGCTTTGTTCAGTTTACTTCGTGTTTTCGTCATCCATTAAAATGATGCATTCACACCACGCTGCGCTTTGGTCCGCTTCTTACGACGATCGTGACACATACTGGTCAAACATCTACTTTCTCTGTGTTGCATATGTGCTACGGATCACTACAGTTGATGCGTGTGTGCGCACAAGTGTCTGTGGTTTTGTGTGTGTGTTTACGTTTATTAGACGTGTTCCTTATGGAAATGTCTGAGTCTCTAAAAATATTCAGGTAGTCCAGCTGCAGCAAGGGTGTTCCCAAGCCCCTTTGTGGCGGTGGCTGGGCTGGCGGGTTGATATCCGTCTAATTGATGTTGGTGGCAGGTAGATCCCATTGGGGCCAGTTGAATGGGCAGGTGAACACAGGAGCCTTATATTCCTCCTGACAGCTACCAACCACACACACACACACGCACAACCCAGGCCCCACTTATTACCACTGACACCACACAAATATGGAAGAGCAGCTAATCATGACGAGACCTCATGAGGGAGCAGGAGGGAGAGATAAGGAAAGAGTGGTTTTATAAGACTGACATGCAGGGCTTTCACCACTGCCTTGGGATAAAGGGAAAGACTGGGAGTGACAGTCTGTTGGATCTTGGAATTGTATTAAAATACCACTGGGAATTGCAGGTTTTGAGAGAAAATGTTCCATCATTAGTGTGTCATTCCCTTATAAACTCAGCAAAAAAAGAAACGTCAACTGCGTTTATTTTCAGCAAACTTAACATGTTTAAATATTTATATGAACATAGCAAGATTCAACAACTGAGACATAAACTGAACAATTTGCACAGACATGTGACTAACAGAAATGGAATAACGTATCCCTGAACAAAGGGGTTGTCAAAAGTAACAGTCAGTATCTGGTGTGGCCACCAGCTGCATTAATTATTGCAGTGCATGCCCTCCTCATGGACTGCACCAGATTTGCTCGTTCTTGCTGTACGATGTTACCCCACTCTTCCACCAAGTTTCCTGCAAGTTCCCAGACATTTCTGGAGGGGGTGGCCCTAGCCCTCACCTTCCGATCCAACAGGTCCCAGATGTGCTCAATGGGATTGAGATCTGGCTCTTCGCTGGTCATGGCAGAACACTGACATTCCTATCTTGCAGAAAATCACGCACAGAACAAACGAGCGGTATGTCTTGTGGCATTGTCATGCTGGAGGGTCACGTCAGGATGAGCTTGCAGGAAGGGTACCACATGAGGGAGGAGGATGTCTTCCCTGTAACGCACAGCCTTGAGATTGCCTGCAATGACAACAAGCTCAGTCCGATGATGCTGTGACACAGCGCCCCGGACTATGATGGTCCGCATCCAAATCGACCCTGCTCCAGAGTACAGGCCTCGGTGTAACGATCATTCCTTCGACGATAAACTCGAATCCGACAATCATCCCTGGTGAGACAAAACCATGACTAGTCAGTGAAGAGCACTTTTTGCCGGTCCTGTCTGGATCAGCAAAGATGGGTTTTTGCCCATAGGCGACGTTGTTGCCGGGGATGTCTGGTTAGGACCTGCCTTACAACAGGCCTACAAGCCCTCAGTCCAGCCTCTCTCAGCCTATTTTTGGACAGTCTGAGCACTAATGGAGGGATTTTGCGTTCCTGGTGTAACTCGGGCAGTTGTTGTTGCCATCCTGTACCTATCCCACAGGTGTGATGTTCGGATGTACCGATCCTTTGCAGGTGTTGTTACACGTGGTCTGCCACTGCGAGGACGATAAGCTGTCCGTCCTGCCTCCCTGTAGCGCTCTCTTAGGCGTCTCACAGTATGGACATCGCAATTTATTGCCCTGGCGGCATTTACAGTCCTCATGTCTCCTTGCAGCATGCCTAA
Source organism: Oncorhynchus masou masou (assembly GCF_036934945.1). NCBI lineage: Eukaryota > Metazoa > Chordata > Actinopteri > Salmoniformes > Salmonidae > Oncorhynchus > Oncorhynchus masou. The sequence goes on along the minus strand of NC_088239.1, from coordinate 68,656,001 downwards.
GGCACGTTCACGCAGATGAGCAGGGACTCTGGGCATCTTTATTTTGGTGTTTTTCAGAGTCAGTAGAACGGCCTCTTTAGTGTCCTAAGTTTTCATAACTGTGACCTTAATTGCTTACCGCTTGTAAGCTGTTAGTGTCTTAACGACCATTCCACAGGTGCATGTTCATTAATTGTTTATGGTACATTGAAGAAGCATGGGTAACTGTGTTTAAACCCTTTAAAATGAAGATCTGTGAAGTTATTTGGATTTTTACGAATTATCTTTGAAAGACAGGGTTCTGAAAAAGGGACGTTTCTTTTTTTGCTGAGTTTATGTAATGGGAGAAAGGTTGGAGTTAAACAGTTTTCTCGAAGACATCAGTTAAAATTCTGTACCAGACATGGTAAGTTAATAAAACACATCTGAGTTTAAAGTCAACTGAAGAAACCCATTGTAGCTGGATAGTATTGTTAAAACCTCTTGATGCTATGGGGGCGCTATTTCATTTTTGGATAAAAAGACATGCCCGTTTTAAGCGCAATATTTTGTCACAAAAAGATGCTCGACTATGCATATAATTGATAGCTTTGGAAAGAAAACAATGACGTTTCCAGAACTGCAAAGATATTCTCTGTGGGTGCCCTAGAACGGGAGCTACAGGCAAAACCAAGATGAAATGGCATCCAGGAAACCAGCAGGATTTTTGAGGCTCCGTTTTCCATTGTCTCCTTATATGGCTGTGAATGCGAGAGGAATGAGCCTGCCCTTTCTGTCGTTTTCCCAAGGTGTCTGCAGCATTGTGACGTATTTGTAGGCATATCATTGGAAGATTGACCATAAGAGACTACATTTTCCAGGTGTCCGCCCGGTGTCCTCCATCGAAATTGGTGCGTCTTTTTCAGCTGCTGGTATTTTTCCATGCGATTCTGAGGGGAAAGCAGGCTTCCACGAACTGCATATCAATGAAGAGATATGTGGAAAAACACCTTGAGGATTGATTCTAAACAAAGTTTGCCATGTTTCAGTCGATATTATGGAGTTAATTCGGAAAAAGTTTGACGTTTTGGTGACTGAATTTTCGGTTCGTTTCGGTAGTCAAATGTGATGTACAAAACGGAGCGATTTCTCCTACACAAGATTCTTTCAGGAAAAACTGAACATTTGCTATGTAACTGAGTCTCCTCATTGAAAACATCCGAAAGGTAAATGATTTTATTTATTTGGTTATCTGGTTTTTGTGAAAATGTTGCGTGCTAAATGCTACTCAAAATGCTAAGCTAGCTTAGCATACTCTTACACAAATTAGTGATTTGCTATGGTTCAAAAGCATATTTTGAAAATCTGAGATGACAGTGTTGTTAAGAAAAGGCTAAGCTTGAGAGCAGGTGCATTATTTTCATTTTATTTGCGATTTTCAGAAATCGTTAACGTTGCGTTATGCTAATGAGCCTGAGGCTTTATTCACGATCCCGGATCCGGGGTGGGGAGTATCAAGAGGTTAAAAAGCCATTGTAGCAGACTAGATAATGGTAAAAAACCATTGTAGCTGGATAGTAATAGTAAAAGCCCATTGTAGCAGAATAGAAAATGGCTTGCGTCCTTTTTTTTAAATTTCCACCTGACTGACGTGCCCAAAGTAAACTGTCTGTTACTCAGGCCCAGAAGACAGGATATGCATATAATTGGTACCATTTGATGTAAAACACTTTGGAGTTTGTGTAAATGTTAAAATCATTTATGAGACTATAACACAATAGATATGGTAGGAGAAAATTCAAAGAAAAACCAACCAGAATTACTTTTTTTAAAGCCCATTCTCTTACAATGGAAGGTAAACGGTCATATTCAAATCCAGCTCACAGATTGCAATTCCTATGGCTTCAACAGTCTTTGTTCAAGGTTTCAGGCTTGTTTCTTCCCAAACGAGGAATAATATATAGTTTTAGCACTGGGAGTAAGAGAGGAAGTGCACCTGTTAATTTTGCTTTCCTATTAGGCATACTTCTTTCCGTATCAAATATTATAGTTTAATTACATTTTAGGGTACCTGAGGATTAAATAGAAACGTATTTTGACTTGTTTTAACAAAGTTTAGCGATAGCTTTTTGGATTCCTTTCTCTGCATGTTGAATGAGTGTATTAGTCAAATCGATGGCGCCAACTAAACAGACTTTTTGGGATATAAAGAAGGATTTTATCTAACAAAACGACCATACATATTGTAGCTGGGACCCTTTGGATTGCAAATCAGAGGAAGATTTTCAAAAGGTAAATGATTATTTAATCGCTATTTGTGATTTTATGAAGCCTGTGTCGGTGGACGAATATCTTGATGTGGGGCGCCGTCCTCAAGCAATCGCACGGCATGCTTTCGCCGTAAAGCCTATTGTAAATCAGGCAATGCAGTTAGATAAACAAGAATTTAAGATTTTAACCGATATAAGACACTTGTGTGTACCTAAATATTTAATATCCATACATTTTATGATTATTTATTTGAATTGTGCGCCCTCCAATTTCACCGGAAGATGTCGACAGGTGTCCCGGTGGCGCTAGATTTTAAAGCCATTGTATATTTAACAACAGCTTCCGACTATATTGCACGCTAATGTTCAGTTTCTGAACAATAAAGTAGACGAGCACAGGGTGAGGATCTCCTTCCAGAGAGACACCAGGGACTGTGACATACTTTGCTTCATGGAATCATGGCTCTCTCTGGATATACTGCCCCCGTCCATACAGCCAGCTGGGTTCTCAGTACATTGTGCGGATAAGAATAAGAAACTCTCTAGTAAGATGAAAGGCGGTGATGTATGTTTCATGATTAACTACTCATGGTGTGATTGTGATAACATACAGACACTCAAGTTATTTTGTTCCCCCATCCTAGAAAATCTCACAATGAAATGAAGACCATATTACCTCCCAAGATAATTATCTTAGGTTATAGTCACAGCCATGTATATTCCCCCTCAAACTGATACTACGGCGGCCCTCAAGGAACTACACTGGTCTTTATGCAAACTGGAAACCACATATCCTGAGACCACATTTATTGTAGCTGGGGATTTTAACAAAGCAAATTTGAGGAAAACACTACCAAAGCTCTGTAGTACTCGCTCTTGAAAAACACTCGATCACTGCTATTCCCATTTCCGGGTTGCCTAAAAGGCCCTCCCCGCCCTCCCTTCAGCAAATAACATCTCGACTCTTCCTATAGGCAGAAACTCTAACAGGAAGTACCCATGCTAAGGTCTATTCAACTCTGGTCTGACCAATCGGAATCCATGCTTCAAAATTGTTTTGATCACGCGGACTGGGATATGTTCTGGGTAGCCTCTGAGAATAACATTGACTTGTACACATGCACAGTGACTGAGTTCATCAGGAAGTGTATAGGGGATATTGTTCCCAAGATGACTAGAAAAACCTACCCAAACCAGAAACCGTAGATAGATGACAGCATTGTCGCAAAAGTGAAAGCACGTACAACCACATTTAACCATGGCAAGGTGACTGGGAATATGGTTGAATATAAATAGTGTAGTTATTCCCTCTGTAAGGCAATCAAACAGACAAAACGTCAGTACAGAGACAACGTGGGGTTGCAATTCAATGGCTCAGACACGAGACATATGTGGCAGGGTCTACAGACAATCACGGATTGAGGATATATAACTTTGAGGATAAAATAAAGCCACTGGCGTGGCCCACTCCCAAGGAATGTGGCCGGCATGAGTAAAACATTTAAGCTTGTTAACCCTCGCAAGGCTGCCAGCCCAGACGGAATCCATAGCCGTTTCCTCATAGCATGCGCAGATCAGCTGGCTGGAGTGTTCAGACATATTCCCCCTCTCCCTATCCCAGTCTGCTGTTCCCAGTCTGATGTGCCCACTGCTGTCCACCATTATTCCTGTATCCAAGAAAGCAAAGATAACTGAACTAAATTACTTTTGTCCGGTAGCATTCACTCCTGTCATCAAGAAGTGGTTTGAGGGACTAGTTTAGGTTCATATCACCTCTACCTTATCGGACAACCTAGACCCACTTCAATTTGCTTACCGCCCCAATAGATCCCTGCAAGATCATCATTAAGCTCGGGGCACTTGGTCTGAACCCTGTCCTGTGCAACTGGGTCCTGGAATTACTGACGGGCCACGACCAGGTGGTGAAGGTAGGAAACAACACCTCCATTTCGCTGATCCTCAACACAGTGGCCCCACAAGGTTGCGTGCTCAGCCCCCTCCTGTACTCCCTGTTCACCCACGACTGTGTGTCCACACATGCCTCCAACTCAATCATCAAGTTTGCAGATAAAACAACAGCAGTAGGCTTGATAAGCATCAATGTTGAGACAGCCTACAGGGAAGTGGTGAGGGCCCTGGCGGATTTGTGCCAGGAAAATAACCTTTCAATCAACAAATCAAAGGAGCTTATCGTGGAAACAGCAGAGAATGCACACCCCTAGCCACGTCAAGGGGACCGCAGTGGAGAAGGTGAAGAGCTTCAAGTTCCTCGGCGTACACATCACTGACACATCACTGACAATCTTTAATGGTCCACCCACACAGACAGTGTGGTGAAGAAGGCACAGCAGTGTGTCTTTAACCTCAGGAGGCTGAAGAAATTCAGTTTGGCCCCTAAGACCCTCAAACTTTTTCAGATGCACAATTGAAGGCATCCTGTCGGGCTGTATCACCACGTGGTATGGCAACTGCACTGCCCACAACAGCAGGGTTCTCCAGAGGGTGGTGTGGTCTGCCCAACACATCCCTGGAGGCACACTGCCTGCCCCCAGGACACCTACAACACCTGATATCACAGGAAGGTCAAAAAGATAATCAAGGACATCAACAACCCCAGCCACGACCTGTTCACCCCGCTATCATTCAGAAGGCAAAGTCAGTACAGGTGCATCAAAGCTGGGGCAGAGAGACTGACAAAAAGCTTCTATCTCAAGGCCATCAGACTGTTAAATAGCCATCACTAGCCGGATACCACCCGGATACTCAACCCTGCACCTTAGAGGCTGCTGCCCTGTATACATAGACATAGAATCACTGGCCACTTTAATAATGGAACACTAGTCACTTTAACAATATTTGCATACTCCTTTACTCATTTGATAAGTATTTACTGTATTCAATTCTACTGTATTTTAGTCTATGCCACTCCGACATTGCTCGTCCTAATATTTATATACTTCTTAATTCCATTATTTTACCTTTAGATGTGTGTGTCTTGTTGTGAATTGTTAGATACTACTGCACTGTTGGAGCGAGGAACATAAGCCTTTTGCTACACCCACAATAACATTTGCTAAATACAGTTGAAGTCAGAGGTTTACATACACTTAGGTTGGAGTTATTAAAACTTGTTTTTCAACCACTCTTCAAATTTCTTGTTAACAAACTATAGTTTTGGCAAGTCAGTTAGGACATCGACTTTGTGCATGACACAAGTAATTTTTCCAACATTTTTATACAGACAGATTATTTCACTTATAATTTGCTGTATCACAAGTCCAGTGGGTCAGAAGTTTGCATACACTAAGTTGACTGTCTTCTAACAGCTTGGAAGATTCCAGAAAATTATGTCATGGCTTTAGAAGCTTCTGATAGGCTAATTGACATAATTTGAGTCAATTGGAGGTGTACCTGTGGATATATTTCAAGGCCTACCTTCAATCACAGTGCCTCTTTGCTTGACATCGTGGGAAAATCAAATTAAATCAGCGAAGACCTCAGAAAAAATATTGTAGATCTCAACAAGTCTGGTTCATGTTTGGGAGCAATTTCCAAATGCCTGAAGGTACCACTTTAATCTGTACAAAAAATAGTGTGCTATTACAAACACCATGGGACCACGCAGTCGTTATACCGCTCAGGAAGGAGACACATTCTGTTTCCTAGAAATTAACGTACTTTGGTGCGAAAAGTGCAAATCAATCCCAGAACAACAGCAAAGGATCAGCAAAGGACCTTGTGAAGATAGAAAAGCCTGACTACGGTTTGCAACTGCATGTAGGGACAGATCGTACTTTTTGGAGAAATGTCCTCTGGTCTGATGAAACAAAAACAGAACTGTTTGGCCATAATGACCATCGTTATGTTTGGAGGAAAAAGGGGGTGGCTTGCAAGCCGAAGAACACCATCTCAACCGTGAAGCACATGGGTGGTAGCATCATGTTGTGGGGGTGCTTTGCTGCAAGAGGGACTTGTGCACTTCACAAAATAGATGGCATAATGAGGAGAGAAAATGATGTGGGTATATTGAAGCAACATCTCAAGACATCAGTCAGGAAGTTAACCTTTTTGGGATAGGGGGCAGCATTTTCACTTTAGGATGAATTGCTTGCCCAGAGTGAACTGCCTCCTACGCTGTCCCACATGCTAATATATGCATATTATTATTAGTATTGGATAGAAAACACTCTGAAGTTTCTAAAACTGTTTGAATGATGTCTGTGAGTATAACAGAACTCATATGGCAGGCGAAAACCTGAGAAAAATCCAACCAGGAAGTGGGACATCTGAGGTTTGTAGATTTTCAAAGCTTGGCCTACCGAATACACATTGAGATATGGATAAAGTTACACTTCCTATGGCTTCCACTAGATGCCAACCGTCTGTAGAAACTTGAATGAGGATTCTACTATAAAGAAGCGGCTCATAAGAGCTCTTTGAGTCAGTGGTCTGGCAGAGTGCCTTGGTCTCATGATGCTCGCTCCCGACATAGTTACCTCTCGTTCCAGTGCTTTTCTTCAGACAAAGAAATTCTCCGGTTGGAACATTATTGATGTTTTATGTTAAAAACATCCTAAAGATTATTCCATACATCATTTGACATGTTTCTAAAGGACTAATGGAACTTTTCGAGTTTTTGTCTGGATGAAGTGCCTGCGCCTCATGAGGATGGATTACTGGGCTGAAGACACTAACAACAAGTGGTTATTTGAACATAAATGATGGAAGTGAATATATATGGTGTTATTTCTAATTTTATTGATTCCAAAATGGTGGATATTCCTCTGGCTGTTTTGGGTTCTGAGCGCTGTTCTCAGATTATGCTTTTTTTGTAAAGTTTTTCTGAAATCTGACACAGCGGTTGCATTATGGAGAAGTCTATCTTTAATTCTGTGAATAACAGTTGTATCTTTTATCAATGTTTATTATGAGTATTTCTGCAAAATCACCGGATGTTTTGGAATCAAAACATTACTGCAAGTAAGGAGTCAATGTAAACTGAGATTCTTGGATATAAATATGCACATTATCGAACAAAACATACATGTATTGTGTAACATGTTGTCCTATGAATGTCATCTGATGAAGATCATAAAAGGTTAGTGATTAATTTTATCTATATTTTTTTTTTGCTTTTTGTGACTCCTATCTTTGGCTTTAAAAATGGCTGTGTTTTTTCGACTTGGCTATGACCTAACATAATCATATGTTGTGCTTTAGATGTAAAGCATTTTTTAAATTGGACACGATGGGTAGATTAACAAGATGTTTTCTTTCATTTGCTGCATTCGACTTGTGAAATATGTGAAAATTACATATTTCAAAAAAATATTTTTGAATTTTGCGTGCTGCCTTTTCAGCGGAATGTTGTTGAGCGCTAGAAATGTTAAAGCTTGGTCGTAAATGGGTCTTCCAAATGGATAATGACCCCAAGCATACTTCCAAGGTTGTGGCAAAATGGCTTAAGGACAGCATAGTCAAGTTATTGGAGTGGCCATCACAAAGCCCTGACCTCAATCCCATAGAGAATTTGTGGGCAGAACTGAAAAAGCGTGTGAAGCAAGGAGGCCTACAAACCTGATTCAGAGATATTATTAGTATTAAGAGATTGACATTTGGGGTAATAAGAGGTATGACATTTGGATATTAAGCTGATTGAAATGTGGATAATAAGAGGATTGAAATTTGGAAATAAAGCTAATTGATATATGGATAATAAGAGGGTTGCTATTTGGATAATAAGAGGGTTGAAATTTGGATAATAAACTGATTGAAATTGAGAAGATTTACTATTGCTATTAAGTACTCAGGTAAAGAGAGGTTTCACGGGACTAGGTACGGTGTGAAAGTGGTGTTAGTCTTAATGAATACCCCAACCACTTCTGTGTGAGCTGAGTTTTTCAATCTATAATGTTATCTAGGGGTTTTGTCCACCACCGCCGGTCGATCTACAGGTAGTGAACACTGACAGGAGAGGGTAACAGCTGAGATGGTTATGGGCTGTTCATTGATGCCCCCTGAAGCTGAGATTTCCTCTAGAACATGATATAAATACCCCTCGGGCTGGCTGCACTGTGATTGTTGCTGGTGGTGTGGATGTAAATACATAAGTTGGTTTATAATGTTATATAGGGATTCTGTGTGATGTGAAGATATGAAAGGAGAGAGTACTGTTAACAAATATGCTGTATGAATAGTATAATGGGTTACTAGAGATCTGATAAAGTAACAATGAATGTTGTATAATGGGTTTCTAGAGATTTGATTAAGTAACAATGGAAAAAATGCAAATAATGTACAACTTGCATACCCACATGTAGACTTAGGTCATTTTTGGATGTCGCGTGTGCTCTCTCTTCGGCCTCTAGGTCACCAGGCTGCTCGTTAGGGCGCACACCTGTCACCAGTTAGGCGCATAATGACATTCACCTGGACTCCATCACCTCCTCGATTACTTGCCCTATATACGTTGCTCCCTTTGGTTTCTTCCCCAGTTGCCATTGTTCCTGTTCGTGTTTCTTGTTTTGTTCTTTTATTTATTAAATGTATTCACTCCCTGAACTTGCTTCCCGACTTTCAGCACACATCGTTACAGAATGACGACTCAACAAAGGGAAGCATCAGGGAGTGTTTTTTTGTTTGTTTTTGAATTGGGGGTGTTGTCGGGTCCGGGTGTTGGAGCTGGAGCTACCTGGAAGGCCTCAGACAGTGTGTAGGTTCCCATGCCTCAGCAGGTTTGATAGGCTCCCAATGCCGAAGTTGGGGAACAGGTTCCCGTGCCTCAGCCGAAGCACCTGCAGAGGTCTCAGCGGGCTCATCAGGTTCACTCCTCGACCGGTCCGCTCCTGATCCCCTGGATCGTCATCTTGGTTGGCATCCTGCGGCTGGAGCCGGTACTGTCACTTGTGCTCCCTCTCCGGCCTCTAGGCCACCAGGCTGCTCGTTAGGGCACATACCTGTCACCAGCGTTAGGCACATAATGACATTCACCTTGACTCCATCACCTCCTTAATTACCTGCCCTATATATGTCACTCCCTTTGGTTTCTTCCCCAGTTGCCATTGTTCCTGTTCGTGTTTCTTGTGTTGTTCTTTTATTTATTAAATGTATTCACTCTCTGAACTTGCTTCCCGACTTTCAGCATACATCGTTACAATTAATAATTTGATAAAGATAAGGTTACTGTAATGGTTTTCTGTAGGCGAAGGAGAGTCGGACCAAAATGCAGCGTGTAGATTGCGATCTATGTTTAATCAAAAAAACGTAAAACACGAATCAATACAAATACTACAAAACAAAAAGAACGTAACGAAAACCGAAACAGCCTATACTAGTGTAAACTAACATAGAGACAGGAACAAGGACACTAAGGACAATCACCCACGAAACACACAAAGAATATGGCTGCCTAAATATGGTTCCCAATCAGAGACAACGATAATCACCTGACTCTGATTTATGAACCGCCTCAGGCAGCCATAGACTAACGCTAGACATCCCACAAAACCCCAAGACAAAAACACACCACAATAACCCATGTCACACCCTGGCCTGACCGAATAAATGAAGAAAAAACATAATATATTTTGACCAGGTCGTGACAGTTACATCATTGTATGACTGTCTAAAGGGTCTGGGAAATAAAGTCTCAGACAAAGTTTGGCCCATATCAGATCCACTTTTGGTAAAGGTACAGGAATTGACTTACCCCAAATCAATAAAACTATAAACGCTTATGAGATTTCCTCCTCCCAGTAAAACATTTTGAAAAACCCATGCCCTGTTAAATAGAACCAATGAATGTTGAACATGTAGAGACTTGTTAACTAAACTTAAGGCCTCTCCTGTCTCAGGTGCCAGACTTATTATGGACAGAGCACTCCATATACAGTGGACTGATAGACAGTGTCAGGACAGTTATAATACATGTTGATACAATAAAGTGTATCTCTTCCCTTCTGAATTGGCCATTGTATTTTATAAAATTGTCGCATAATATTAAAATAATAGCAGAAAGTGAATATCCAAAAGAAATTGGAAAATAATATTAAGAGTATCACAGACTAAAATGAAAACAATGCCTTCCAATAAGGAGAAAGTTATCGTGTTTGTTTGGTTATTTTTTAAACCTTAGGGGTATAAGCAGCACATTGTTTGAGAGTGATCCGTGTGCATTCGTAGTAGTGATTGAGAGGGTCTTCCTATTTGTGAAGAAAGTGTCCTAGTTGAAGGAAACAGATATGGAGACTAGTGAAAGTAACAAAGTGAATGGTATTAGTGGCTTTCAATATTTTACTAATATGAAGTAATATGAAGTAACTGTTTCAATACAAGGTCACATGATGAACAGAGGGATTGAGCCTTGGGACTGATTATATTAGAGGCTGCCATCTAGTGTTTGGGTTAGAGATAAGTTTCCTGTGGGCAAATAGGCAGTGACAATTGGTGGTGCTCACTGAACTCAAACAGGCTGTAAGGGACACATTGAGACATTTGGGACAGATGTATGAACAATTGAATAAGAGTCGTTTTTGACAATGTCCAAATATTATTACTCAATTCTATAGTTTGTGTAGCACCAGTGATTTAAGCAAGACCGTAATGTCATCTAAAACAATCATCTGTTTCCATTACATGGAACTATGTCCAAAATTGAAGTACACTGCATTCGTAAACTATTCAGACCCCTTCACTTTTCCCACATTTTGTTACATTACAGCCTTATTCTAAAATTGATGAAATAAAACATGTCATCATCAATCTACACACAATACCCCACAATGACAAAGCGAAAACAGGTTTTTAGAAATGTTTGCAAACAAAAAACAGAAATACCTTATTTTATTAGTTAGAGTGTTGGACTAGTAACCGAAAGTTTGCAAGTTCAAATTCCCGAGCTGACAAGGTACAAAATCTGTCGTTCTGCCCCAGAACAGGCAGTTAACCCACTGTTCCTAGGCCGTCATTGAAAATAAGAATTTGTTCTTAACTGACTTGCCTAGTAAAATAAAGGTAAAATAAAAAATAAAAAAATAAAATTAGTATTCAGACCCTTTGCTATGAGACTCGAAATTGAGCTCAGGTGCATCCTGTTTCCATTGATTATCCTTGAGATGTTTCTACAACTTGTTTGGAGTCCATTTGTGGTAAATTCTCTTGATTGGAAAGGTACATACCTGTCTATATAAGGTCCCACAGTTGGCAGTGCATGTCCGAGCTAAAACCAAGTAATGAGGTCGAAGGAATTGTCAACGAGATAGATATACTGCTCTCCTGGAAACAGGCCCAAATCCCTGTCATTTGCGTGAGAATCCGTAGGCGAGCAAGTAAACTGCCACTACCATCAATTCTACTTGCTAACATGCAATCATTGGAAAATAAAATTGATGACCTACAATTACAATTATCTTACCAACGGACATTAAGAACTGTAATATCTTATGTTTCACCGAGACGTGGCTGAACGACGACATGGATAATAATTTCCATGACAGAAGCTGGATAGAGAATAGTACAAATCCATTGTAGCTGGTGGAGTTGAAGCACAGCAATTTATTGTCTGCAGTAGGAAAATACACTCGGCCCCTTATTCTTAACCAACCCCTGGTATTAAATTAGGTTCTTTCCCTGGGTGCTTTCTCTTCCACCCCCTCTGTCATGCTCCCTCTTGAGTTTTTGCTATCTCTGTATTTCTTGTGTTTTTGCTCTCTCTCTTCATACCTCTTGTTCTCACATGCTCTTTTGCTCTTTCTTTCTCTCTCCCACTTCAGTTCTCCACTCTCTCGCTCTCTCTCTTTCTCTTTATCTTTCTCATTCTTTCTCTTTCCTTCAACCTTTCTTTCTCTCCCCCCTCCCTCTCTCTTTCTCTATCTCTGTCTGCTTCCTGTCCTCAGAACACATGCTCTGTGATGATTATAAATTAACCAAACCTTTCTCTTCTAGACAGTCTGTGAGCCTCTGCCCCGCACCTCCCTCTCTTCACAACACACTGCCATCCAAACGCCATCAACATGGGGGCTCAAAATGTCCCTCCAAAGATATGGGACACTGACGGTGCATGAATGGCTGCTAAAATTCCAGCCCTGAGGTCAGGTCTGTGCTGTAGAAACAAAACACTCAGTGCTCAAATGTGTGATGAAAAACAAATGTGGCACATCCAGAATGGTTGATATGCACAAATGAAAGCCCATGTTGTTTTGTCAGCAACAACAAATCCTACAATTCCATACTGCTGGTTAGGTGTTGCAGTGCATTTATGTCACCAGTTTCCCCTGAAGGGTGACAGGGGCTGACGACAGTCTTTGGGAAATGTCAACATAACAGACTGATGGCAAGATGTCTGTCATCAACTTCAATAACCTCCAATGTATATCAGAGCATAGTAAGGGTCAAGATGTAGAGCTGGTAGCTGGGCCAATGCCACGCACTGTCCAGGATGTATGACTAATATCACACACTGTTCAGGATGCATGACTAATATCACGCACTGTTCAGGATACATGACTAATATCACACACTGTTCAGGATACATGACTAATATGATGCGCTGTTCAGGATACATGACTAAAATCACGCACTAAACATTAACACACACAGGCACACAAACACTAATAACACACTACACGTTAACACATACAGTCACACAAACACAAATGACACTCCACACATTAACACACACAGGCATACACACACTAATGGCACAATACACATTAACACACACACTACTGACACTACACATACACACCAATGACACACTTCACATTAACACACGCAGGCACACACACACAGTAATGACACTACACATTTATACACACAGTCACACAAACACTAATGACACTACACATTAACACACACAGGCACACACACACTAATGACACAATACGCATTAACACACACAGGCACACACACACACTACTGACACACTACACATACACACCAATGACACACATTAACACACACAGGCACACACACACTAATAACACACTACACATTAACACACACACAGGCACACACTGTCTCACCCTGATCTGTTTCAAATGTCCTTGTTATTGTCTCCATTCCCTCCATGTGTCGCTTTTTTGCTCCAGTGTATTTATCCCTGTGTTTCCTGTCTCTCTGTGACAGTTCGTCTTGTATTTTTCCAAGTCAACCAGCGTTTTTCCCGTTTTCCTGATTTTTGCATTCTCCTTTTTCTAGTCCTCCCGGTTTTGACCCTTGCCTGTTTCTGGACTTTGTACCCAGCTGCCTGACCATTTTGCCTTGACCATGAGCCTGTCTGCCACTCTGTACCTCCTGGACTTTGATCTGGTTTTGACCTTTTTGCCTGTCCACAACCATTCTCTTGACTACCCCTTTGGATTAATAAACATTGTACGACTCCAACCATCTGCCTCCTGTGTCTGCATCTGGGTCTCGCCTTGTGCCTTGATACACACACACCAATGACACACTACACATTAACACACACATGTGTAAACACACTAATGACACACTACACATTAACATACAGGTACACAAACACTAATAACACAATAGACATTAACACACACAGGCACACATACACACACCAATGACAGTACACATTAGCACACACACACTAAAGACACACTACACATTAACACACACAGTCACACACTGTCTCACCCTGATCTGTTTTATCTGTCCTCGTTATTGTCTCCACCCCCTCCAGGTGTCAATTATTTTCCCCAGTGTATTTATCCCTGTGTTTCCTGTCTCTGCCAGTTCGTCTTGTATTTTTCAACCAGCATTTTCCCCATTCTCCTGCTTTTTGCATTTTCCTTTTTCTAGTCCCCCCGGTTTTGACCCTTGCCTGTTTCTGGACTTTGTACACACCTTTGTACACTATGTACACATTAACACACACAGGAACACAAACACTAATGACACACTACACATGAACCTCATAGTAATGTCACACACTACACTACTTCACACTCACACTAGGACTTAGCAGCACACACAGCCACCCCTCTCTCACACACACACTTAGCTCATGAGAGGACAACCTGTGTACAACCTCTTCAACAATCAACAATAACTCTGGCAAACTTTACGAGTCCCACAAACACTTCAAGCCAACACATAAGGCTTTTGAGCTGGTATCTTTGTACACAGTGACACCGTACCTCCTTGTGCTGCATCCTGTGAACCAGCAGTCTCTACACACACACAAACACACCCAGACACAGACATTCAGTACACAAACAAACATCGAGACAGAGTCAAAACGGCAATGTGAAAACAGCAGGGGGCAGAGCATGTAGAAATTTAAACGCAACATGTTAAGTTTTGGACCCATGTTTTATGAGCTGAATTAAAAGATCCCAGAAATGTTCCATATGCACAAAAAGCTTACTTACATCCCTGTTAGTGAACATTTCTCCTTGGCCAAGATAATCCATCCACCTGACAGGTGTGGCATATCAAGAAGCTGATTAAACAGTATGATCATTACACAGGTACACCTTGTGCTGGGGACAATAAAAAGCCACTCTAAATTGTGCAGTTTTGTCACACAACACAATGCCAGAGAAGTCTCAAGTTTTGAGGAAGAGTGCAATTGGCATGCTGACTGCAGGACTGGACAGTCCTAATTGATTATGATTAACATATGGATATATGGCCATTCAGCTAGCAAATCATGTTCTGAAAAACAAATGTTTCTTAGAGCTTGGTGAGAGCGTGGTTGTCCTATGGTTATTTAGCAAACAAGCTTCCCACAACACTTTGGGAATGGTGCAGGATAGTTTATTGACTTTGGAACATTCTCAGCACATTTAAGGAACTTGACAAAATAATGTTAATGTCTTGGTAATTCATTACTTTATTAACAGAACGTTTCCTAAAATGTCAAACATGTTTACATTTCATTTTTGGAACAGGATTCTTCTGTGGGAATTTCAGTACTTCAGCATAACGTTTCATACATGTTTCCTCATGGTACTATTTAAAGTCATGTTCTCAGCACGTTCAGAGAACATTAAGAAACAATGTCGTTTCTTTCGCCTTCTAATGTTGTTTTAGAGAATTTTTCAGTACGTCCAACCGGCCTCACAACTTCAGATCACGTTTAACCACGGCAGCCCAGGACCTCCACATCCGGTTTCTTTACCTGTGGGATCATCTGAGACCAGCCAGCCAGACAGCTGATGAAACTGAGGACTATTTCTGTATGTAACAAAGCCCTCTTGTGGGGGAAAACTCATTTTGATTGGCTGTGCCAAGCTCCCAGGTGGGTGGGCCTCCCAGGCCAGTCATGTGAAATCCATAGATTAGGGCCTAATGAATGTATTTCAGTTGACTGATTTCCTTATATGAACTGTAACACAGTAAAATCATTGACGTTGCTGCATGTTGCATTTATATTTTTGTTCAGTATATTTACAAGCTTCAATTAACACAGCAGTGTATTCAGGTAGAGATCTCTCCCAGGTTTTCTTCATGTTGTGGTATTATTACCACGAAGCCATGCTTGTGATAACAAAGTCTCTCAGCATGTTGAAGTACCTTTTCCTTTGTTTTGTGTTTAGTTTTTCACCACCTCTGGGAAATAAGGCTAATTAGGGTTTTAATTGTTCCGATCTAGATTGTTATAGAATGTGGTGTTGATGCTAATCAGAATGAAATAGCGACTGGGGATGAAAAAGCATGAAGAAACTAGTTCTACTTTTTAATCTGGTTTTAATGTATCTTTTACTTCTGCGTTCTTGATCTTTAATTATTTCAGGTTATCCACATACTGAAAGCAAGATATAAACTGTTTTAGAAGGAAAGGTACAAGAAAACTTAATTTATGTGATTGGAATAGAGAGAATAAATCAATTCAAATGTATTTGTCACAGACACGTGGTTAGCAGATGTTAATGCGAGTGTAGCGAAATGCCTGTGCTTCTAGTTCTGCAGTAATAACCAACGAGTAATCTAATGTTAAGGTATTTTTTATCAATGATGACTAATTATGTATACATTTCAATCAGGACTGACTAGTCCAAATGCTATTATGTACTGTACATATAAATTGTCTCTCTTGCTCCCATTCCCAATTGTATATAATATAGTCAGGAGTTTAGAACAGTGCCTTGATACAAATGAATGAACTATCTCTAGACTGTCTAGAATGCTATCTACACTGATGAATTGACCTTGGCTACAGGCGAGGAGGGAAGGCTCGAGAACTATAGGGCCTCTCTACCGGTGTCATGAAGAGATAGACCATTTAGAAAACGCTGACGTCATTTTCAGTTTATAACCTGTGGAAAAATGTGTATATACCAGTACTCTCTTGAATTAAACGCTGCTACCTGATTTTTAGACCGGGGCTCTGTCCATTCTTATAAAAATATTGGGTCTTAAAATCCCATAGAATGCATTGACAGAGTAATTAATTCTGATTGGGAAACAATACAGAGGAATTTAGAATTCCTTTAACAATTGGTCCTTCGAAGCCGGGATCTAAAAATCCGTCTCTGCCATCTGGAGGTCGTACGCCGGAAAAAATCGTGCACGTTATTTAAAGACCTGGCCCCGGAATGGAGGTTAAAAACAGGCCGGTATACACTACAGATGGCAGATACTGTGACAGATTCAAACGAACAGTGCTTTTCCCAGTCGGCAGCAGGTCAGTAGCCTTTATTCTCGATTCTGGGGGGATTTGAGTTCTTTGATTGATGTACTAAAATTTTCAGAATTCATCAATAAGAGGAGCTTTGCTATTCTCACAGGGTTTTGTATAACCAATATACACTGGGTTTTGTATAACCGATATACACTGAAGCAGGTTCGAAAATAACCTGTGGTAATGTGCACTACCGTAAATAAACGAAACTTAATCATGGGAGGCACACCCGCCCGAGATTAAGACGGGATATTAAATAGGTACTGGGGGATAGGACGGTGATCTTGTACAAATACTGGTCGTGGGGAGACAGCAAGGGAATGAGCAAGATACCTGGATTGGTCATTTGAATTGTGGCAGTATTGATCATCGTTCCGATTCAACTAATACTACTGAAATATCCAAATAAGGAGGAGAGGGAACCTAAATCTAAAGAAATAGGGATAAAAGCCAAATCTATAGACAGGAAAGTTCCATGCGAGAGGGAAGTCTAACAATTAGTGGCGTGAGATAACGATTATTAGCGTTCTTTAAAAGCCCTCTGACACAACCGAAAAATAAGATATTAACTAGGGATTTACAAACACTGGGCTTATAGTTGTAAGGTAAGACCTAATATCTGATTCAAAAGTCAAAGCTATTGATAAGATTTCCAATAAAAGACACACACATAGTCAGACAGAAAAGCACTAAAAGTAATTAAGTAACGGTAAATTGCTAATTCGTAGAAAGGCACGCACATATAATGTAAAATTAAATAAAGAAAGGCATAGATAAGTGATTAAATACCATAGCTAAGTAACGGTTAGGATGTTTAGAAATTCCTCAAAAGTAGTGTCGGAAACTAGCGGGAGATTACCGTTATAGGAGAACAAAGGGAATGGAAGGGAGGCGTCCAAAATCTGACTCAGACAAAGAACCTGAATGGAAGCTGATATTACAAATATAGCCAGGAAGGGTTTTAAATTAGTACGATTTTATATAATTATTGGCGGGGAAACACAATCATTTTAATAGCGGAACACCAAGGTACAGTATTTCAGCTTTGAAACCGATAGACTAAAATTGATTTTAGATTGTAATTCACCTATTTGCATGTTTTGCCCGAAAAATACAGTCGCCAGTGTTAGTATAAAATATGAACTGAAACGTTAAAATGTGTTTTAGATAGAATCGAAAAAAGAAGGCATTAAAAATAATGGCGAGGCAATTTCGAGGCAATACGCTATTTTGCCCAAAATGACCTGGAGGAATTGATTAGGACAGTATTGAGAAAAGTGGATAAGGCAAGTCAAAAGAGAAAGAGAAAATGTCTTAATTGTAACGAAATTGGATATTTCGCCCGGGAGTGTAACACACCCTGCAAAAGACGTCACCACCAATATTGTAATTTAACTGAGGGGAAGGTCAGAGGCGACAATCGGGTAAAGAAAAATAAGGGTCAGATACAAAGAGAGTGAGATTAATGAGAATCCTAACTGAGGGAAAACTTTGGCCGTTTAAATTAGGGCTATTTTCTGTTGTCCAGATGCCGGAGTAACAAATACAGATAACTGTAAAATGGGTCTATTTGCGGAGAATCTCAGTCATTTCCATACCATTGGTGGTATAGTGGTGAGCGTAGCAGTCTTACGAACTACAGTCCAGGGTTTGGTTCCCGGCTGAGGCGTTAACTAAAAACAAATATATATATATATAAGAATTTTTGGTTGTAATTAAACTTAGTTTTGCAGAGAAACTTATAGTCACTAGTATTGGTATAAGATATAAACTGAACGTTTTAAATGGTTTGTTTGGTTCAAATTGAAAGACTATTTAATGACGTTCTTTGTTTGTTGCAAGAAAGTCGGACCGAAATGCAGCGTGTTGGTTACTCATGTTTTTTAATGAAACAAAATGACGATTACATAAAAATACTTAGACAAATACAAAAACAACAAAACGGAAAGTGAAACCTAATTACAGCCTATCTTGTGAAACTACACAGAGACAGGAACAATCACCCACGAAATACAAAGTGAAACCCAGGCTACCTAAATACGGTTCCCAATCAGAGACAATGAGAATCACCTGACTCTGATTGAGAACCGCCTCAGGCAGCCAAACCTATGCAACACCCCTACTCAGCCGCAATCCCAATAACTAAAAAACCCCACTACGAAATACAACAACATAAACCCATGTCACACCCTGGCCTGACCAACTAATTAACGAAAACACAAAATACTAAGACCAAGGCGTGACAGACTAATTCAACTTAAAATAAGAACGAAGCGAATTTTGATGCAAGACGATGTCTGTTCACTAAATGATCTGTTGGGAATAATATATTGGGAATAGTGTCGTAATTAAAATGTTAAATCAAAGACGGCACAGTAACTTAAATCAAATGAATTCTGAATAATAACGGAGAAATAATTACGATAGATTTGTGCCCATCGAAATGTTCTTATAAAATTAGCGAATTGGGAGGTGAGAGATGTTGATTGATGTTGTAAACTATAATTCAGGATTCAACAGATGTGATAAATTAGGTTTGGTTTATCGAACCCGAAATACTGTTGCTGCAGACAGCCAACAATTATTTACAATTAATTGAAAATCGTTGCGAATTGAGTCGAGGTTGAGCGCTTGTTGATGACGTCACTCGTAAACCACTTTTGGTCGCCACGGAAATTACGTTGTGACTGGGGGTAACGGAGAAAATTGTCTGTTAGAAGGAAAAGTCACTTTTCGAGTCACTTTTCAGAAGTTGATAAAAATTACAAAATACATTTTTAACAGTAATTTGAGAAGTCGCCAGGATAGTCAGGAAAGATGCTAAAAACTAGCAGCTGATACGCTAGGTGGGCATCATAAGATTTGTGGTGTTTGTTTGGATTGAATTAGGCTATGGGAGAGAGAGACTGGATGTCTGAATCGTAAAACATCATGGTAATGGATTCCGATGGTTGTGATTCCAGGTTTGATTGTTTATGTAACACCAGTGAATTTGAGCACTGTTTGCAATGTGTGGAACCATGTTAGGGTAATTAATGTTGAAAAGCAACCTCTATAGTAAAACATAATTGCATTTGTTTCGGGAAACTAGCAAGGTTGAATTTGGTTATTTGAGCTTTTCCCTTGATACGTAGACATCTGTAACAAGGGCAAGTTGGTTTTTCTTGAGGAACACGCAGATGATGTTTTGTTTTATTGAGATGTAAACGTGAGTCTGAGTAATTTTGTCATCTGAAGCATTATAGTAGTGAGTTTTTGCTGATAGAAGTTGTTTGTTTATTTGGTTACTGAAGATTGGTTATTCTAGGAGTTGATTTAACTTAGTTAAACATTGTGTTCTGGCGTGTTTAGGTAGGATTCTGGGACGGATGGGAGTTACCTAAAATAAGTAAATTAAAGGAGCCATGGGAGAATGCGAATGCATATTTATTAAATATCGGGGATTAAATTACGGATTTCTTACACTGAGAGATGTACGACATTTGCGGCAGAGGGGAAAAGTAATACATTGGATAATGTTATCAGGTTCAATTGTATCTAAGGGTAGCATGTTCATTTAAGTAAACACATACGTAGACCATGTTAAAAAATCTTAGGATTAATGATTTGAGTCAAAGGGGAATTATAATTAGGTTTTAGTTATAGTTCACTTATTGAGTTTCTGAATCGAAGTAGCATAGTGAATGCTAGTTAGGCGTGTTGTGTCTCTTTTAGAAGTCTCCTGGGATTATAATTTTGGGGAGAGTGGGGGAGAGAGCGGCCATAAACGACCAAATTGAAAAAGTTCTGCAAATATGTACACATAAAACAATTGTTAGAGCTATTTGTTTTAGTGCAAATGTATTTTGAAGAGGACGCTCAAATATGGAACCTTATGAGTTTTTATTTTATGGGTTTTAATTACACAGGTGATTATTTTTATTTTAAGGATAAAGGGTTCTTTGTCTAATATGGTATGACCTTTTGACCTTATCGTGGCTATCTTTTGGGGTCTGATCAGCCCCGGGGGAGTAGCCATTTGTATAATCAATTGTGGTCAGTTGGGTTACTAATTTTAAGGTAAATTTGTTATAATGGAATACTAGTTTGGGGTTTAGAATTATTGGTTGAATCACTGAAGCTGATTTACAATATTAGCTGGGACATTTTTGATTTGGCTATTATGGATTTGATATTACAACAGAAAATAGTTATATTTATCATAGAGAATAAATAGGGGTGATAAATTACTGTAGATAAAGTATTCCATGTTATTGGCAGATAGAATACTGCGGATCGCTGAAATAGAAAGCTGGTAAAGTGTAGGAAGGATTTCGATATGGTTAGCATTTGTTCAGGCTCTGGTTAACCATTAGGAGGTCTTTTTAATAGTATTAAATTTGACAGGAATATAGGACACCCGTGGTGATTTAGGATTATTGTAAGGATTAAGATAGATTGATTAAGGAAATGTAAGGACTTTAGAGATGGCCACTTATAGACGAGTTTTTTTTCTAAAATCAAGGATTTTAGATAGTCAAACAGTGAGACAATTAGTGGCATTTTGAGAGATAGCAGAGAAAGGAATTACTGTTTAAATCGGTAAATATATATATTTAAGAACATATATAAATAGCACAGATACTACTTAAACTAGATGAGCCACTGGACAGAGGATTGATACAGGATTGGGATGAATGGATGCCCAAGAGAGAATTGGACATACATGATAATGTCAGAAAATAAGGATCATTTACTAATCCTACCTAAGTCATTATTTAGGTTATATAAGGTTGATACCTGGGCAGAGCCAGGTATTAAAAAGGGGGTGGGTAAGTTAGTGGCCTATTGGATAAGAAACTAATAATAAAAAATAAATAAAAACATTTTTTAGCTATCAGATAAAACATATGAGAAACTGTTTGTTAACCAAGCCTGTATGTCCAGGATTTTATGCATTACAGGTGAACTACAGGTGAAGTCACTCAATCCAGTCCCAGAGGCTTGTTGGGGGGACCATACCAAGGACTCCTGGTGACAGCTAGCTGAAAGAGCTACCCGGATTCATATCGCACGGCGGGAGGGTAAGACACATTGAACCTTGAACAATAAACTGTGTTCGAGAGGATAACTGGAATTAACAGAATTCCGGGGGCCATCTCTCGAATGAAGTAACCCTACCTGTCCTGTCACCCCTGTTTTTGTTCATAGAAGTGAAGATGTGTCTGGCTCTTGCTAAGTGATGTGTTCTCGGGGAGAGGGTGGGGCTTCAATGGAAGCTGTTCATCTGAGCAGTCTTATCGTGGGTGACATATTTCTGATACAGCATGTCCTACCTGAGTATGCGGAGAGTGGTAATTTGACCCATGGTTTAGACGATGAGGATTTTGTTCCAAAATAAGCATAAGAGATCCCTAGATCTGGGTAGACAGGAAGTCAGAGTAGAGGTTGGGAAGGATCTTTCAATGGAGTTTTATGTAGACCAAAATGGAGTCTAACTACATGGCAGTCTAGGACTCTGAGCCATTATGGCATATAACGGTGCAGGTTCCCATATTGATCGTGGACACAGGTCATAGCTCATTTGGAGAGAGATGGCTATATGAATCCACTCACCCAGTATGGAAGGAGGTGGAGTATAGTCAAGGTGAGAGTTTTTGATTGTAATCCGGAGAGAGGGATGCTTTGCATGAAGATACGCCTAACCATTTAAACAGTAATGAAGGAGAATCTAGTGTTGTGGTATGATGGATATGACCAGTTCTTGGTCGACACCCTAGTACGGTTCTGGGTAGAGGAGTTTAGGCCGGTATGGTAAAGCTGTTCACGAAAGCGGGAATGCCAGATAATGACAGTTGTATTGATTTGCACTATTTAAATCCCCAGGTTCCTCCCTTCACAGTGACCGGAGGAGATTATTACCGTTTGGCCCGGTACAGTACTCTTGGGAAATGATGTCAGGGCGAGGTTTTACCGACAGATTGGACAGGATTATGCTCCATTGTAATGCCTTTCACACTCATTCAACACCAAGACATGAAGTATAGCCAAATGGGAGAAAAGAGCTATTCCATCCGGGTCTCTTATTGACTAAGTATACATTGATAACATTGGGGTTCCAAGGGGGGTGCCAGATGAGTCAAAGCAAGAAATCAGATCCTAGCAGGATTAGAGTTAAGCATTTCCGAGGGTCTACTCTCAATAAGAACGTGGACTGGATTAATTATATTTATGATATCAACAGCGCTTCAACAAGTATACCAGAGATGCTATTAAAGGTTTTGCAGAACAGTCTGAAGCGACCAGCTGGATGGCTTGGCAGAATAGAATTGCATTAGATATGTTAATGGCTGAAAAGGGAGAAGTATGCGTGATTATCGGGACCATGTTTGTGCTTACATCCCAAATAACACAGCTCCGGACGAATCAGTGCCCGAAGCCTCAGCTGGTTTGACCACCCTGGCTCATGGTTTGGCAGAAAACTCTGGGTTTGATAGTACATTTGGAAAATGGAAAAATGTTATGATCACTGTGTTATGGGCTACATTCACCTGTGTGACTGTTTTAGTTTTAGGGGGCTGTTGTCTAATTCCCTGAGTATGAGGCCTTATTTCCAGGACTCTGGAGAAATCGATGACAATAGATGGTGCGGTATGGGCTGATTCCAGGTTCTGACCCGTGGAGGACTGAATGCATGTCTACAGAACAAGTGGACGAATCTGGATCTTTTATTTGTGGGTCTCTATTTGTCCAGTCTCTTGACAACAAGGTTGATGAAATCCGAGCAAGGGTAGCATTCCAGAGGAACATCAGAGACTGTAACGTTCTTTGCTTCACGGAAACATGGCTCACTGGAGAGACGCTCTCGGTGGCGGTGCAGCCAGAGGGTTTCTCCGCGCATCGCGCCCACAGAAACAAACACATTTCTGGAAAGAAGAGGGGCGGGGGCGTATGCCTTATGGCTAACGAGACGTGGTGTGATCACAGAAACATACAGGAACTCAAATCCTTCTGTTCACCTGATTTAGAATTCCTCACAATCAAATGCAGACCGCATTATCTACCAAGAGAATTCTCTTCGATTATAATCACAGCCGTATATATTCCCCCCCAAGTAGACACATCGATGGCTCTGGACGAACTTTATTTGACTCTTTGCAAACTGGAATCCATACATCCTGAGGCTGCATTCATTGTAGCTGGGGATTTTAACAAGGCTAATCTGAAAACAAGACTCCCTAAATTGTATCAGCATATCGATTGCGCCACCAGGGCTGGCAAAACCTTGGATCACTGTTTTTCTAACTTCCGCCACGCATATAAGGCCCTGCCCCGCCCCCCTTTCGGAAAAGCTGACCACGACTCCATTTTGCTGATCCCTGCCTACAGACAGAAACTGAAACAAGAAGCTCCCACGCTAAGGTCTGTCCAACGCTGGTCCGACCAAGCTGATTCCACACTCCAAGACTGCTTCCATCACGTGGACTGGGACATGTTTCGTATTGCGTCAGGCAACAACATTGACGAATACGCTGATTCGGTGTGCGAGTTCATTAGAACGTGCGTTGAAGATGTCGTTCCCATAGCAACGATTAAAACATTCCCTAACCAGAAACCGTGGATTGATGGCAGCATTTGTGTGAAACTGAAAGCGCAAACCACTGCTTTTAATCAGGGCAAGGTGACTGGTAATATGACTGAATACAAACAGTGCAGCTATTCCCTCCGTAAGGCCATCAAACAAGCTAAGCGTCAGTATAGAGACAAAGTAGAATCTCAATTAAACGGCTCAGACACAAGAGGTAGGTGGCAATGTCTACAGTCAATCACGGACTATTAGAATAAATCCAGCTCAGTCACGGACCAGGATGTCTTGCTCCCAGGCAGACTAAATAACTTTTTTGCCCGCTTTGAGGACAATACAGTGCCATTGACACGGCCTGCAACTGAAACATGCGGTCTATCCTTCACTGCAGCCGAGGTGAGTAAAACATTTAAACGTGTTAACCCTCGCAAGGCTGCAGGCCCAGACGTCATCCCCAGCCGCGCCCTCAGAGCATGCGCAGACCAGCTGGCTGGTGTGTTTACGGACATATTTAATCAATCCCTATACCAGTCTGCTGTTCCCACATGCTTCAAGAGGGCCACCATTGTTCCTGTTCCCAAGAAAGCTAAGGGAGCTGAGCTAAACGACTACCGCCCCGTAGCACTCACTTCCGTCATCATGAAGTGCTTTGAGAGACTAGTCAAGGACCATATCACCTCCACCCTACCTGACACCCTAGACCCACTCCAATTTGCTTACCGCCCAAATAGGTCCACAGACGACGCAATCTCAACCACACTGCCCTAACCCATCTGGACAAGAGGAATACCTATGTGAGAATGCTGTTCATCAACTACAGCTCGGCATTTAACACCATAGTACCCTCCAAGCTCGTCATCAAGCTCGAGACCCTGGATCTCGACCCCGCCCTGTGCAACTGGGTACTGGACTTCCTGACGGGCTGCCCCCAGGTGGTGAGGGTAGGAAACAACATCTCCACCCCGCTGATCCTCAACACCGGGGCCCCACAAGGGTGCGTGCTGAGCCCTCTCCTGTACTCCCTGTTCACCCACGACTGCGCGGCAACGCACGCCTCCAACTCAATCATCAAGTTTGCGGACGACACAACAGTGGTAGGCTTGATTACCAACAACGACGAGACGGCCTACAGGGAGGAGGTGAGGGCCCTCGGAGTGTGGTGTCAGGAAAATAACCTCACACTCAACGTCACAGAACTAAGGAGATGATTGTGGACTTCAGGAAACAGCAGAGGGAACACCCCCCTATCCACATCGATGGAACAGTAGTGGAGAGGGTGGTGAGTTTTAAGTTCCTCGGCATACACATCACAGACAAACTGAATTGGTCCACTCACACAGACAGCATCGTGAAGAAGGCGCAGCAGCGCCTCTTCAACCTCAGGAGGCTGAAGAAATTCGGCTTGTCACCAAAAGCACTCACAAACTTCTACAGATGCACAGTCGAGAGCATCCTGGCGGGCTGTATCACCGCCTGGTACGGCAACTGCTCCGCCCACAACCGTAAGGCTCTCCAGAGGGTAGTGAGGTCTGCACAACGTATCACCGGGGGCAAACTACCTGCCCTCCAGGACACCTACACCACCCGATGTTACAGGAAGGCCACAAAGATCATCAAGGACATCACCCACCCGAGCCACTGCCTGATCACCCCGCTATCATCCAGAAGGCGAGGTCAGTACAGGTGCATCAAAGCTGGGACCGAGAGACTGAAAAACAGCTTCTATCTCAAGGCCATCAGACTGTTAAACAGCAACCACTAACATTGAGTGGCTGCTGCCAACACACTGACTCAACTCCAGCCACTTCAATAATGGGAATTGATGGGAAAGGATGTAAAATATATCACTAGCCACTCTAAACAATGCTACCTAATATAATGTTATTAAAGTGGCTGGAGTTGAGTCAGTAAACAGTAAATTGGCAGTTGAATGTGTGTGGTTATTAGGCCTACAGACGTCGATACTTGTAGTGGCTAATATTTAGCATAATAGAAATAGGAAACACAAAGTCAGGGTAGCCTATAATGAAGATATTCGAGACTACCGATCCCTGCAAGATAAAAGGCTGTGCAATATAAATTCTGCATAATGGTACAGCATTTCATAAACTTTCTGTGGGAAAGTTGATGTGTTGAAATTATTTTGTTTGTTTTCATATAAGTGCCATACCGTGCCCGACCGACATGTAGCGAAATTTGAAATTCATTTTTTTACATTGGATAAAAGATGAGACTCAGAGCTAGACATATCATACACTACAGTTGAGGAACAATGGGAAAGTAATTCTGCTTTAAAAGTTGATGAATTTGTAACCTCACTTTTCAGAAAATGGCCTTTGAATATTTGGTTAACCTACTGGAGAACTCTTTTTTGTCTACACCCATTCAGCATCGTTCACAACCTCTTAAACCTTAGCCCCACCCATCTCCTTAAGGATTCACACATGAGGCCATGTACTAAACAACCAAAGATTTCAAGACAAAGGCTGGTTTATACTACGGATGTAGTCATAAATGCAATCTGGAGTACCAGAGTGCTCCCTGAGCATTCGTAAACTCAGAGTGTTCTCAGATTGACAAGATGGCGCCAGAGAACAAGGCTGATGTTTTACTGTATTCCTAAACAATTGTGTTTTTTTCTTTGTGTTGTTGTAACTTATTTTTTTACTTATTTTGTAAATAATGTTGCTGCTACCGTCTCTTATGACCGAAAATAACTTCTGGGCATCAGAACTGTGATTACTCACCATGGACTGGCGAGAATAATTTTTTTCCTTTAACGAGTCCGACGAGCCCGACGTATACTGCTTCCCCGGGAACAGACCCAGATCCCCATAATTTGCGTGAAGAGAAGGCAGAGAAAAAAGGGGCCAGAGGACGAATAAACCCCCACTTCCTTCCATTGCAATCTTTGGAAAATGATGACCTATGCGGAAGATTAAACTACCAACGGGACATTCAAAACTGTAATATCTTATGCTTCAGGGAGTCGTTGGTGAACGACGACATTATCAACATACAGCTGGCTGGTTATACGCTGTATCGGCAGGGCAGAACAGCGGCGTCTGGTAAAACAAGGGGCGGCAGACTATGTGTTTTTGTAAATACCAGCTGGTGCACCATATCTAAGGAAGTCTCTAGGTTTTGCTCGCCTGAGGTAGAGTATCTCATGATAAGCTGTAGACCACACTATTAACCTAGAAAGTTTTCATCTGTATTTTTCGTAGCTGTCTACATACCAGCACAGACTGATGCTGGCATTAAGATCGCACTGAATGAGTGTCACTGCCCTTAGTATTCTTTGTTATCTTTATTATTTTGGTTAGGTCAGGGTGTGACGTGTGTTTCTTGTCTCATCGAGGGTGTTTGTACTGACTAGGTTTATTTTGTAGATTTATGGGGTTGTTTCCATCTAGGTGTTTATGTAGGTCTATGGTTGCCTAGATTGGTTCTCAATTAGAGGCAGGTGTTTATCGTTGTCTCTGATTGGGAACCATATTTAGGCAGCCATATTCTTTGGGTATTTTGTGGGTGATTGTTTCCTGTGTCAGTGTTTCTGCCACACGGGACTGTTTCAGTTCCATTTAACTTTGTTATTTTGTATTTGTGTCTTGTTCAGTCTTTTCTATTAAAACACGGACACTTACCACGCTGCGTACTGGTCCGATCCTTGCTACACCTCTTCAGACGAAGAGGAGGAAATTCGTTGAGCTGTTTTCCGCCATAAGCAAACAGGACAACGCTCACCCAGAGAAGGAGCTCCTAGTAGCTAGGAACTTTAATGTGGGGAAACGTAAATCCGTCTTACCAAATTTCTATCAGCATGTCCAAAGTGCAACCAGAGGGGAAAAAACTCCGGACCACCTTTAATCCACACACAGAGACGCAAACAGAGCTCTCCCTCATCCTCCATTTGGCAAATCTGACCATAATTCTATCCTCCTGATTCCTGCTTACAAACAAAAATGAATGCAGGAAGCACCCATGACTAGATCAATAAAAAAGTGGTCAGATGATGCAGACGCTAAGCTACAGGACTGTTTTGCTAGCACAGAATGGAATATGTTCCGGGATTCCTCTGATGGAATTGAAAGGTACACCGCATCAGTCATTGGCTTCATCAATAAGTGCATCGATGACATCATCCCCACAGTGACCATACGTACATAGCCCAACCAGAAGCCATGGCTTAAAGGCAACATCCACACCGAGCTAAAGGCCAGAGCTGCCACTTTCAAGAAGCGGGACTTGGAAGCTTATAAGAAATCCCGATATGCCCTCTGACGAACCATCAAACAGGCAAAACGTCAATACAGGACTAAGATCAAATCGTACTAGACTGGCTCTGATGCTCGTCGGATGTGGCAGGGCTTACAAACCATTACAGACTACAACGGGAAGCACAGCCAAGAGCTGCCCAGTGACACGAGCCTACCAGAGCTAAACTACTTCTATGCTCGCTTCGAGGCAAATAACACTGAAACAGGCATGAGAGCATCAGCTGTTCGGGGAAGACAGTGTGATCATGCTCTCCGCAGCCAATGTGAGTAAGACCTTTAAACAGGTCAACATTCACAAGGACACAGGGCCAGACAGATTACCAGGACGTTTACGTCAAGCATGCGCTGACCAACTAGCAAGTGTCTTCACTGACATTTAAAAAATCTCCCTGTCCGAGTCTGTAATGCCAACATGTTTTAAGCAGAACACCATAGTCCCTGTGCCCAAGAACACTATGGTAACCTTGAACAGCTGGTCATGGCTCACATCAACACCATTGTCCCAGAAACTCTAGACCCACTCCAATTTGCATACCTCCCCAACAGACCACAGATTATGCAATCTCTATTGCAGTCCACACTGCCTCTTCCCACCTGGACAAAAAGGAACACCTATGTGAGAATGTTATTTTTTTTACCTTTATTTAACTAGGCAAGTCAGTTAAGAACAAATTCTTATTTTCAATGACGGCCTAGGGACAGTGAAACCTATCGGTTACTAGTCTAACGCTCTAACCACTAGGCTACCCTGCCGCCCCGTTATTAATTGACTACAGCTCAGCGTTCAACACCATAGTGCCCTCAAAGCTCACCAATAAGCTAAAGACCCTGGAACTAAACACCTCCCTCTGCAACTGGATCCTGGACTTCCTTAGAGGCCACCCCCAGGTGGTGAGGGTAGGTAACATCCGCCATGCTAATCCTCTTCAGAGGGGCCACTCAGGGGTGCGTGCTCAGTCCCCTCCTGTACTCCCTGTTCACTCATGACTGCACGGCCAGGCACGACTCCAACACCGTCATTAAGTTTGCCAATGACACAACAGTAGTAGGCCAGATCACTGACAACGACGAAACAGCCTATAGGGAGGAAGTCAGAGACCTGGCCATGTGGTGCTAGGACAGCAACCTCTAGATCAACATTATCAAGACAAAGGAGATGATTGTGAACTACAGGAAAAAGATGACCGTGCATGTCCCCATTCTCTTCGACGGGGCTGTAGTGGAGCTGGTTGAGAGCTTCAAGTTACTTGGTGTCCACATCACCAACAAACTAACATGGTCCGAGCACACCAGACAGTCGTGAAGAGGTCACAACAAAACCTATTCCCCCTCAGGAGACTGAAAAGATTTGGCATGGGTCCTCAGATCCTCAAAAGGTTCTACAGCTGCACAATCAAGATCATCCTGACTGCTTGCATCACTGCCTGGTATGGCAACTGCTTGGCCTATGACCACAAGGCACTACAGAGGGTTGTGCATATGGCCCAGTACATCACTGGGGATAAGCTTCCTGCCATCCAGGACCTCTACACCAGGCGGTGTCAGAGGAAGGCCTAAAAATTGTCAAAGACTCCAGCCACCCTAGTCATAGATTATTCTCTCTGCTACCGCACGGCAAGCTGTACTGCAGTGCCAAGTCTAGGTCCAAGAGGCTTCTAAGCTTCTACACCCTAGCCATAAGACTCCTGAACATCTCATCAAATGGCTACCCAGACTGTTTTCATTGACCCCGCTTTTAGATGTTATCATCTATACAAAGTCACTTTGATAACTTTACCTATATGTACATATTACCTCAACTAACCGGTACCCCCCTGTGTATAGTCTCGCTATTGTTATTTTACTACAGCTCTTTAGTTACTTGTTACTTTTAGATATTATTCCTACTCTTATTTATTTTAAACGGCATTGTTGGTTAGGGGCTTGTAAGTAAGCATTTCACTGTAAGGTCTTTTCTATACCTGTTTTATTCGGTGCATGTGACTAATACAATTTGATTTGATTTTGATTGTCCATAAGTAAATTCAGAGTTTCACTCTCGGAGCATGCAGAGGGCACACTGGATGCTCTGGCCGAGGAGCAGGGTTGATCCAAGCTTTCTGACCTAAAAACAGCAGTCAAGCTTCCAACCTAACTGGCTAACGTTGATACAAATAATATTACTACACAGATCATACATGTAACGCTAGCTAGCGAGCCAGCCAGCTAACTTTAGATAGCTACCTAAATGTACGCTTTAACTTGAAATGAAAACAACTTTCTGACAGAATTAGAAATGTGTAAAATCTGAAAATGTAGCTAGCTAGACTATTTTACCCGTATCCATGGATGGATGCTTCTCCCTCTCTGTCATGGATGCCATTGTTGCCCCTAGTTTGAAGATGTAATCTGGAGAAAGGTGTTTTATACAGCATTCTGTCTGTTCACTTTGACTCCCGTCGGCATATTCGCAATCAAAGGCCAGAATTTTCTCCATCTCCTAAGCTATCATTGTCACTCCCTGACGTTAGAGAGCCGTTTTATTTCTCTATTTGGTTAGGTCAGGGTGTGATTTGGGGTGGGCATTCTATGTTGTGTATTTCTATGTTGGCCTGATATGGTTCCCAATCAGAGACAGCTGTTTATCGTTGTCTCTGATTGGGGATCATATATAGGCAGCCTTTTTCCCCACTTTCTAGTGTGGGATCTTGACTATGTTTAGTTGCCTGTCTGAACTAATTTGTATAGCTTCACGTTTCGTTGGTTTTGTTGTTTTTGTTAAGTGTTTCATTCATTAACTTCTTGCGTCGAGCAATCCCGGATCCGGGATCCTATTTATAGCCTCAAGCTCATTAGCATAACGCAACGTTAACTATTAATGAAAATCGCAAATGAAATGAAATAAATATATTTGCTCTCAAGCTTAGACTTTTGTTAACAACACTGTCATCTCAGATTTTCAAAATATGCTTTTCAACCATAGCTAAACAAGCATTTGTGTAAGAGTATTGATAGCTAGCATAGCTATAAGCCTAGAATTCAGCCAGCAACATTTTCACAAAAACAAGAAAATCATTCAAATAAAATCATTTACCTTTGAAGAACTTCAGATGTTTTCAATGAGGAGACTCTCAGTTAGATAGCAAATGTTCAGTTTTTCCAAAAAATATTATTTGTGTAGGACAAATCGCTCCATTTTGTTCACGTTTGGCTATGAAAAACCCTGTATCCAGTTATAGCCTCAAGCTCATTAGCATAACGTAACGTTAACTATTTATGAAAATCGCAAATGAAATGAAATGAATGTGCCAGCTCTCAAGCTTAGCCTTTTCTTAACAACACTGTCATCTCAGATTTTCAAAATATGCTTTTGAACCATAGCAAAACAAGCATTTGTGATAGCTAGCGTAGCATTTAGCGTAGCATTTAGCGGTCAACATTTTCACAAAAACCAGAAAAGGATTCGAATAAAATCATTTACCTTTGAAGAACTTCGGATGTTTTCAATGAGGAGACTCTCAGTTACACAGCAGTTTTTCCTGAAAGATTCTTTGTGTAGGAGAAATCGCTCTGTTTTGTACATCACGTTTGGGTACCAAAAAAACCCTGAAAATTCAGTCATCAAAACGGCGAACTGTTTTCCAAATTAACTCCATAATATCGACTGAAACACGCCAAATGCTGTTTAGAATCAATCAAAATACCAAAATAAACTCAATGTGTTTTTCACATATCTCTTCATTGATATATCGTTCGTGGTAGTCTACTTTCTCCGGTGCATCGCTTGGAAAAAGACGTGCAGTTGAAGATGACGCACCAATTTCGACGGAGGACACCGGGCGGACACCTGGCAAATGTAGTCTCTTATGGTCAATCTTCCAATGATATGCCTACAAATACGTCACAATGCTGAAGACACCTTGGGGAAACGATAGATCGGGCAGGCTCATTCCTTGCGCATTCACAGCCATATAAGGAGACAATGAAAAACAGAGCCTCAAAAATCTTGCTCATTTCCTGGTTGAAGTTTCATCTTGGTTTCGCCTGTAGCATCAGTTCTGGGGCACTCACAGACAATATCTTTGCAGTTTTGGAAACATCCTAGTGTTCTCTTTCCAAAGCTGTCAATTATATGCATAGTCGAGCATCTTTTTGTGACAAAATATTGCGCTTAAAACGGGCACGTTTTTTTTATCCAATAATGAAATAGCGCCCCCATAGATGTAACAGGTTAAAACTGAATGTATGCCTACCACGCTGCGCCTTGGTCTCACTCATACTCGACATGTAGTAGTAGTGCAATGTGACACACGCCTAGTTTCCTGAAATGAGTCACATATGAGACGTTTGTCTCTAGCGATTATTCGGTAAAATATGTCTAAAACAAGTGACATTTACAGTGCTGTGGAAAAGTATTTGTCCCCTGTGGAGGTTAATTTATTTACTATCAAATGAGGAGAGACAAACATCACACAAGTCAGAGTTATACTTAAACTAAATCTTTATTCACTTATTAATAAGGGAGCAGGTCAGTACAACGCACACATTTATAGTGAGTCGATTGAGTGCTCTACGATAATGAAAACTGGTCGACGAATCACCCTCAGATGATTCGTTGAGAGGCCCGAGACAAAGGTAAAAAGGTATTTCATAGCCAAGAGACACCTCTTTCAGTCTACATGACGAACAATAGATGTATGGAATGGGTCACAAGGTTAAGATTTGTATGAAAGATACTTATAATTCACAGCAGACAGGATCTGCTGCAAAAATAGTTATCTTTGTGTAGAAATCAAGGTCTGGCCCTGGGGTCATCTCTCCCTGGTACCATATAGAACAGAAACATTAACTCATGCTCTGGAATGCAGACTCTTTAGGTTTTATCACCCAAAAGGCATCGTAAATCTCCTGTCAGTGTTATCTCCCAGAGGCCCACTTCAAGTTCACACAGACACAATAGTTATAAGAACCCTCTATTCTGTTGCATAAAACCACCATTTGATGCAATACAAGTATTATAACATAATCTTGTAATTTCCACCATACCCCTTTCTAATTCTCTCTGCTTTTGCATATTGTTTTAAACTGAATGTCATCAGATCTTCAACCAAACCGAATATTAGATAAAGGGAGGTACTCAATACTTCTTACAAAACAAATATTGATGAAGTCAATCTCTCCTCTTCTTTGAGCCATGGGATAGTGACATGCATGTTATTAATGTTAACTTTCTGTATACATTTAACAGCCAATTGTAATTTCCTAAGTCCGTCTTTGTGGCACCTGACCACACAACTGGCCAGTTGTCCAGGTGTGACAAAACTAGGGCCTGTGGGAGCTGTCTTGTTGATAGTGTTAAAACTGACTGCGGCTCTTTGTTGAGTGTTACATTGATTTCCCTCGCTGTAGTAGCTGACATGTATAGTGTTGACACACTTGCTTTACTCAAAGCCAGTGGCAGGTCATTAGTAAAGATTTAAAAAGGAGCTTAGATGGCTGCCCTGGGGAATGCCTGATTCTACCAGGACTTTGTTGGAGAGCCTTCCATTAAAGAACACCCTCTGTGTTCTGTTAGACAGGAAACTCTTTATCCACAACATCTGCATTGCTTGCTGTTTGGGGTTTTAGGCTGGGTTTCTGTATAGCACTTTCTGACATCAGCTGATTGTAAAAAGGGCTTTATAAATACATTTGATTGATTGATTGATTGATGGCATGTAAAGCTATAACACATATGTTTTTTCCAACAGCAAACTATGATCGATAATGTCAAAAGTTGCACTGAAGTGTAACAAAACAGCTCCCACAATCTTTTTATCATCAATTTCTTTCAGCCAATCATCATTTGTTTACTGTAAAATAGGATCGTATCAAACACAATTTTTTCCAAAAGTTTACTAAGGGTTGGTAACAGCCTGGTTGGCCGGCTATATGAGCCAGTATCATCAGCTATGTAGCCAATTGATCATAGGGTCCAGTAAACAGCAATAGATGGAACAGGGAAGCCGCGGGGTAGTCGTTACTATGCTAGCACACGGGAGACACAGCGTTTAAAGTTAGCAGGCCACTTTAAGTAGAAGCATCTGCTCCGACATCCAGCAAAGGCCGGTTGAGGGCACAGAGGATGGAGTTCCGTCGGCGGACCAGTTGTGGTGGTATGGCGGGGCGCCGTGTCGACATATGGTCCGGGCCAGATGGCGAAAGAGGTATTGTAGTTGTAGTAAAAAATAAACGGATGGTGTATGTGCAGAAAGGAAAAGGCCGCTAGCAGTGGCTAACAATGACTAAATAGCTAGTAGATAATTAGCTGGTTAGCCTCTGATAGCTAGCTTCTGATGGAGGTTCTGGCTATAAGGTTTAAAAAATTGCAGATCCGTGTCACATTGGGTGAGGCGGGTTACCGGAAGGTATATTTAATTTAAACATGGAAAAGTGATTGAAAATCGTTTGAAAAATATAGAAAATAGATGAAAAATACAAAAGGTAAACGGGAGGAGTCTGTACTGCTACGCCATCTTGGAATCAAAGATGAGATGAGGCAACATAAAGTGTATTTCACGTTTGGGAAAGGGAAGGCTTAGTCAGACCAGTCAATATACTATAGGCTTACATAGTTTCGTCTTTGGCGGCAGAATGCCCAGAGCTGTCAGGATTAAAACAGGGTGTGTGCAGTCCACATGACCTCTAACAAATGATTTTCCAAAATGTGTTTGGAGTAGCAGCTGCTGACCCCATTGGATATGCTAAATCTAACCCTTTTACAGGACTTGTGAATTACCAAATTGATCCAGAGGCTTTTTTGCCATCTGATGCTTCTTCCAGAGGAGGCCTATGATACCCAGTCAGACATATTTGGGCTGTGTCCCAAATGACACCCTATTCCCTATATAATGCACGACTCTTGATCAGAGCCATATGGGGGGTGCACTATAAAGGGAAAAATATTGTCTCAATGCAGCCTTGAAATGTGTGGACAGAGTCCAGGAGCCAAGATGCTTTGGATGAACTCCTGTAGAGCTACATTCATCTTTTAGCCAGTTGCTAGTAGCCTGCTGAATCTTTCACACCTGAGACCCAACGGTGGTACTGGACCTGAAATCATTTTTGGAATCTTTGAGAGCTGGAATCAGTTCTTTAAAATCCCTTTGCAGCAGTTCCGGGCTAGCCCTCCTACTGTCGTTTGACCCCACATAAACTACAACAGCGTAAGCTCCTGGCAACTGTCGTTGACTGGTCCCAAGCAGCCTTGTAATGTCCTATACTTGTGCTCGCACAATTTTTCTTACCATAGAGTTGCAGATGACAACAGCTGGTGCATTGGGTGAGATGGTCCAGCTGATCTTTCGCCTCGAGTGGTTTCACAAATCCATCAAGTATCAAAGGGCGGTGGGGCCCGATAGACCTGAGCCAGCTGTAGAATCAACCTCATGGTCCGATGAGGGGGAGCTCTGAAGATCTGAACCCGAGGTAGAAGCCACCGGAGAGGGAGACAGAACAGAGGACGAAGGCACAGGTACCTCTGGTTCCGATCTTGAATCGGAAGGAACCAGGAAAGAAAGAGCTATTCTCATGCTAATGTTCAAGGTCAGAATATGTGTATCTCTCTCTACTGCACCTGCTGTCTCGACCTCTGAATGCTTGGCTATGAAAAGCCAAATGACATTTACTCCTGGGGTGCTGACCTGTTGCACCCTCTACAACCACTGTGATTATTATTTGACCTTACTGGTCATCTAATAATGTTTGAACATCTTAAAGAACAATCTGGCCTTAATGGCCATGTACTCTTACAATCTTCACCTGGAACAGTCAGAAGAGGACTGGTAACCCCTCAGAGCCTGGTTCTCTCTAGGTTTCTTCCTAGGTTTCTGCCTTTCTCAGGAGTTTGTCCAAGACACTGTGCCTCTACATCTGCATTGCTTGCTGTTTGGGGTTTTAGGCTGGGTTTCAGTATAAGCACTTTGTGACATCTGCTGATGCATGCTAAACTCTGTTTCGGACTCTGTGCCGAAATTAACAGAGTTGTTGTGTTTGGCTCATCTGTGTGGATGGACAGCTACATCACTAGAAAACATTTCCACCCAAAATGAATGATTTAGGAAGTACTGTTTACATGTGTGTTGTTTGTTTGAATTAGCCAGACCATTAGTTTCCAAAGGTAGACCATCATCATCTAATATGTAAGGGTCAAGAGAGATAACCAAAAAGGAT
This sequence comes from Oncorhynchus masou masou, assembly GCF_036934945.1. Classification (NCBI taxonomy): domain Eukaryota; kingdom Metazoa; phylum Chordata; class Actinopteri; order Salmoniformes; family Salmonidae; genus Oncorhynchus; species Oncorhynchus masou. The sequence continues at coordinate 68,619,104 of NC_088239.1, read as the reverse complement.
TTCATGGCATTGCATTATGGGGCTGTGCTCCTTTGTTCAGTTTTGTCTGTTGTGTCCCAAGCACCAGTAGCGAGTGAAGCTAAGCTAGAGCTCTTTGCCATGTTAACAGCAATGGGGGCAGATGTTTTGATCAAGAGAGACCTTTCGAAAATATGCACATTTTCTCTAACACTAAACATACAAATGTGTATTGTACACTCATAAGAAGTTAGTTAGTTGTTTTATAATTTGATTATAATTTGAACTACAAAAAAATAAAGGGAACAATAAAATAACACATCCTAGATCTGAATGAATGAAATATTCTTATTAAATACTTTTATCTTTACATAGTTGAATGTGCTGACAACAAAATCACACAAAAATTATCAATGGAAATCAAATGTATCAACCCATGGAGGTCTGGATTTGGAGTCACACTCAAACCACACTAGAGGCTGATCCAACTTTGATGTAATGTCCTTAAAACAAGTCAAAATGAGGCTCAGTAGTGTGTGTGGCCTCCACGTGCCTGTATGACCTCCCTACAATGCCTGGGCATGCTCCTGATGAGGTGGCGGATGTTCTCCTGAGGGATCTCCTCCCAGACCTGTACTAAAGCATCCGCCAACTCCTGGACAGTCTGTGGTGCAACGTGGCGTTGGTGGATGGAGCGAGACATGATGTCCCAGATGTGCTCAATTGGATTCAGGTCTGGGGAACGGGCGGGCCAGTCCATAGCATCAATGCCTTCCTCTTGCAGGAACTGATGACACACTCCAGCCACATGAGGTCTAGCATTGTCTTGCATTAGGAGGAACCCAGGGCCAACCGCACCAGCATATGGTCTCACAAGGGGTCTGAGAATCTCATCTCGGTACCTAATGGCAGTCAGGCTACCTCTGGCGAGCACATGGAGGGCTGTGCGGCCCCCCAAAGAAATGCCACCCCACAGCATGACTGACCCACCACCAAACCGGTCATGTGCTCAGTGTGAACCTGCTTTCATCTGTGAAGAGCACAGGGCGCCAGTGGCGAATTTGCCAATCTTGGTGTTCTCTGGCAAATGCCAAACGTCCTGCACGATGTTGGGCTGTAAGCACAACCCCCACCTGTGGACGTCGGGCCCTCATACCACCCTCATGGAGTCTGTTTCTGACCGTTTGAGCAGACACATTCACATTTGTGGCCTGCTGGAGGTCATTTTGCAGGGCTCTGGCAGTGCTCCTCCCGCTCCTCCTTGCACAAAGGCGGAGGTAGCGGTCCTGCTGCTGGGTTGTTGCCCTCCTACGGCCTCCTCCACGTCTCCTGATGTACTGGCCTGTCTCCTGGTAGCGCCTCCATGCTCTGGACACTACGCTGACAGACACAGCAAACATTCTTGCCACAGCTCGCATTGATGTGCCTTCCTGGATGAGCTGCACTACCTGAGCCACTTGTGTGGGTTGTAGACTCCGTCTCATGCTACCACCTGAGTGAAAGCACCGCCAGCAATCAAAAGTGACCAAAACATCAGCCAGGAAGCATAGGAACTGAGAAGTGGTCTGTGGTTCCCACCTACAGAACCACTCCTTTATTGGGTGTGTCTTGCTCATTGCCTATAATTTCCACCTGTTGTCTATTCCATTTGCACAACAGCATGGGAAATATATTGTCAATCAGTGTTGCTTCCTAAGTGGACAGTTTGATTTCACAGAAGTGTGATTGACTTGGAGTTACATTGTGTTGCTTAAGTGTTCCCTTTATTTATTTGAGCAGTGTATATTGAGAAAGCATGTAAGTCATTTCAAGCTTTATTCATACAGTTTTGTTGAATAGAATTACATCAAATAAAATGTTTCATATTTTCATATTTGTATCATATTTGCACTGTGTTCTTGAGCTTGTGTCCTCAGAAGGTACTACACCTTACCATTTTCTAACTATTTTTACCAGAATGGTGAGATTTGAACCTTTCTTGGAGTGTGCAGCATTACTAGTTATTGTTTATGGTTCTCTTATGATAAATACTTACTTTCGCGGATTACGTAGATTACATTTTAGATTACATGTAGTTGCATTTACAAGGATTTATATACACGTATATATTTGTATATACTATCAATATAAAACTTGTAACTTGTAATACCCTTTACACTCTGTTCCAACTTAGCATTGAACATGTTACAATTCTCTATGTTCTCTATGAATGTCAATGAACGCCTTAATAAACAGGTGTCACGCAGTGTTACCAATGCCTTATGTCAAACTCACAAAGACAGTCACACCTGGTGACAGAAGCAATATGATGACTATGATCCCGTAGCTCAACAGAGGTTCTATTTCCAGACATTCTATTACATCCTGTCCCAATTCTGGGAAACTTGTGTGCGGCTCATCGCAACACCTGACAGGCTCCAATTAACAACTGGTATAATTAGGTGAGGATGACACATACCGGCCGACAGCTGGGGTGTGAAGAGTTGGGGTGTGTACGGGTAGAGTGAAATTCAATAAAGCTGACCCGGGTCGCCGAGTGGGTGGAGTTTGCACTTCGTGAAACGTGATTGCATTCGATTGCATTTGTTTTGGAACTCCTCCTGGGTATGAGCCGGGTGCCCTGTCTGGCCAACGGGAAGTCGGCTCAAAATAAAAGTGACATTAAGCACGTGGAGTAATGAGTAGAATTCAGTGTTTTCACATGCAAAAGTGAATGCTTTTGATAAGAACTTTTTGTCTCCATTGTCAACCATGTTTGGAAATTCAAACATATATTCATGCTAATGACAACATGACAGAGTGTTGCTTGACGGACCAAAGCCCAGTTCAACCCGGGCCAGCTTAATCGAATCCCCTCATTGAGAGGTGGTGGGAGTGGAGACGGGGGACGGGTGGTGGAGGCGGGGGGGGGTAGAGATGGAGGGAGTGATGGATATAGGTTAGGGGCAGAAAATACAGTTGAAGAAATTTTGGATTATGACATTTGATTTGTGTTCTTAGATCCAAACAATATGTCTGTATCCTAATTGGACTGTTCCGAGTTTTAAACAGCTAAAAGGCGGTTTTCTGTCTGGCATGTCTACAGATACCTGGAAGCTAACAAAAATGTGTCTGTGCCTCAGTACATTACGTTCAGTTTATTTCATTCCGTCAGACGACAGCTTCACTGATGTTGTCACGTTCTGAGCTACTCTTGTTTCCTGTAACAGGGAGAGAGCGTTCATCTTGATTTAATACCCAGCCGTCACCTCTTTCCCTTTCTCCCACTCTCACTTTCTCTATTTTTTACCTCTTTATGTCTCAATTTTACTCACAGCAGCCACCTCTCTCGTCTCTTGTCCTCCCTCTTTCTCCCTCTCTCCATCTCGCCTTAATTCACAGCAGCCACCTCTCTCCATCTCTCGTCTCTTGTCCTCCCTCTTTCTCCCTCTCTCCATCTCGCCTTAATTCACAGCAGCCACCTCTCTCTCTCCCTCTCTCGTCTCTTGTCCTCCCTCTTTCTCCCTCTCTCCATCTCGCCTTAATTCACAGCAGCCACCTCTCTCTCTCCCTCTCTCGTCTCTTGTCCTCCCTCTTTCTCCCTCTCTCCATCTCGCTCTTATCTCATTCACAGCAGCCACCTCTCTCCCTCTCTCGTCTCTTGTCCTCCCTCTTTCTCCCTCTCTCCATCTCGCCTTAATTCACAGCAGCCACCTCTCTCTCCTCTCTCGTCTCTTGTCCTCCCTCTTTCTCCCTCTCTCCATCTCGCCTTAATTCACAGCAGCCACCTCTCTCCCTCTCTCGTCTCTTGTCCTCCCTCTTTCTCCCTCTCTCCATCTCGCCTTAATTCACAGCAGCCACCTCTCTCTCTCTCTCTCGTCTCTTGTCCTCCCTCTTTCTCCCTCTCTCCATCTCGCCTTAATTCACAGCAGCCACCTCTCTCTCTCCCTCTCTCGTCTCTTGTCCTCCCTCTTTCTCCCTCTCTCCATCTCGCCTTAATTCACAGCAGCCACCTCTCTCTCCCTCTCTCGTCTCTTGTCCTCCCTCTTTCTCCCTCTCTCCATCTCGCCTTAATTCACAGCAGCCACCTCTCTCCCTCTCTCGTCTCTTGTCCTCCCTCTTTCTCCCTCTCTCCATCTCGCCTTAATTCACAGCAGCCACCTCTCTCCCTCTCTCGTCTCTTGTCCTCCCTCTTTCTCCCTCTCTCCATCTCGCCTTAATTCACAGCAGCCACCTCTCTCCCTCTCTCGTCTCTTGTCCTCCCTCTTTCTCCCTCTCTCCATCTCGCCTTAATTCACAGCAGCCACCTCTCTCTCTCCCTCTCTCGTCTCTTGTCCTCCCTCTTTCTCCCTCTCTCCATCTCGCCTTAATTCACAGCAGGCACCTCCTTTCTCGTTCTCTTCTATTCCTTCCTCTCTCTGTCTATGAGTGTTCACATCCGTCAGCAGTGTGAATTGATAAAGAGGTGCTAAAAGGCTGACATTATGTCCACCAGCAGCATCCAAACACTTCACGCAAGGAAATCCCTAATATCATGGATATATGGAGGCTTAATTATCCTGACCTAGTGAGATATACATGGCAGAGGCTCAATCAAGGAAATCCCTAATATCATGGATATATGGAGGCTTAATTATCCTGACCTAGTGAGATATACATGGCAGGGTCTCAATCAAGGAAATCCCTAATATCATGGATATATGGAGGCTTAATTATCCTGACCTAGTGAGATATACATGGCAGAGGCTCAATCAAGGAAATCCCTAATATCATGGATATATGGAGGCTTAATTATCCTGACCTAGTGAGATATACATGGCAGGGTCTCAATCAAGGAAATCCCTAATATCATGGATATATGGAGGCTTAATTATCCTGACCTAGTGAGATATACATGGCAGGGTCTCAATCAAGGAAATCCCTAATATCATGGATATATGGAGGCTTAATTATCCTGACCTAGTGAAATATACATGGCAGGGTCTCAATCAAGCTTGTCGTCTTGACTACTTTTTTATGTATTTCTCACTGGTACCAAAAGTTTCAAAAGTGTTGTTAGGGAACAGAATGTGGTCGCACCATCAAATTATTGACATATACATTACTCTTACAGAATTTCCATGTGGGCGAGGATATTGGACATTTAATATAAGCCTATTGGATGACAACTTGTTTTTAACGAGGATAGAAGAATTTACAACTGACCTTTTCCAACATAACATAGGAACAGCAGATCCCCTTATCGTATGAGGCCCTTTTAAGTGTGCCTTTCGAGGCCATTTCAATTCAATACTAATCTTTAAAACAAAATCAATTTAGGTCAAAAGAGTTCATATCAACAAAGGAAATAGAGGTACTAACAGTACAGATACTGTAGATAGCAATAAAAAACGTTTTCAAGCATATGTTTTCATTTCAGTCTCCTCCATGTCCACTAGCTGAAGTTAATTTAAAGGATAATAATAATTAAATAATAATAATAATACAAATAATAATAATGTAGAATTAACAGCTGTACAGAAAAACTCATGTGAAGGCCAAATTACAGAAGAGGAACTTCTTGATGCAATTATAGCCTTTATGGACAGGAAAACTGGTGTACCAATTGAGGTATATCAAACCTTTTTTGATGCACTCAGAGGACCAATATTGAAATGAAAATGTATATTCAGATATTATTTATGCTAATCTGTTTTTTACATGGAAAATAGATTGGAGATAATTAAACAGTGGGGAAAGCTGGGAAACCAGGCCTGGCATCCATAGCTGACTTTGAAAAGGCTTTTCATAAAGTACGACTGGAATTTATATATACAGTGTATTCGGAACATTTTCAGACCCCTTGACTTATTCCACATTGTATTGTGTTTCAGCCTAATTCGAAAAGGGACAAATGTATTAAACATTTAAAACAGAAATACCTTATTTACACCAGTATTCAGACCCTTTGCTATGAGACTCGAAATTGTTTGTTTGCACACACCTGTCTATATAAGGTCCCACAGTTGATAGAGCATCAGAAAAAAAATAGGCCATGAGGTCCAATTAATTGTCCGTAGAGCTCCAAGACAGGATTGTGTCGAGGCACAGATCTGGGGAAGGGTACCAAAAAAGATCTGCAGCATTGAAGGTCCCCAACAACACAGTGGCCTCCAACATTCTTAAATGAAAGAAGTTTGGAACACCCAAGGCTCTTCCTAGAGCCGGCCACCGGGCCAAACTGAGCAATCAGTGGAGAAGTCGCTCTGGATAAGAGCGTCTGCTAAATGACTTAAATGTAAATGTAAGTGACTTTGGCAGGGAGGTGACCAAGAAACCGATGGTCAATCTTGACATGGCTCCTGAGTTCCTCTGTGGAGATGGGAGAAACTTTCAGAAGGACAACTATCTCTGTAGCACTCCCCCAATCAGGTCTTTATCATAGAGTGGCCAGACAGAAGCCACTCCTCAGTAAAAGGCACATGACAGCCCGCTTGGAGTTTGCCAAAAGGCACCTAAAGACTCTCAGACCATGAGAAACAACATTTTCTGGTGTGATGAAGCCAAGATTGACACTTTGGCCTGAATGCCAACCGTCAAGTCTAGAGGAAACCTGGCACCATCTCTAAGGTGAAGCACGGTGGTTGCCACATCATGCTGTGGAGATGTTTTTCAGCGGCAGGGACTGGGATACTAGTCAGGATTGAGATGAAGATGAACGGAGATCCTTGATGAAAACCTGCTCCAGGGAGCTCAGGACAAAGCTGTATCAACAAAGTACTGAGTAAAGGGTCTGAATGCTTATGTAAACTTGATATTTTCGTTTTTTATTTGTAATAAATTAGCAAGAATTTCTAAACTTATTTTTGCCTTGTCATTATGGGGTATTGTGTGTAAATTGATGAGGGGAAAAACTATTTAATCAATTTCAAAAAAAGGCTGTAATGTAACAGAATTTGGATAAGGTCAAGGGGTCTGAATAGTTTCTGAAGGCACTGTAAATGTTAGCTATTAAAATCAGATCCAACAATAATTTTAAGGGGCTAGAAATCCAGGGCTTAAAAACAAAGGTGTTATTGTACTCTGATGAATCATGTTTTCTCTCAAAAGCCTCATAGATGATCTAGATAATTTTCCTAACTTGTCTGGATTACAACACCATTATGATTAATGTACTATATTACACATTGGATCACTAAACAATACAACTTTTACATTCCTGTGTAGTTTAACAATAAAATGGTCTGACAGTGATGTGGACATCCTCAGAATTCATATCCCGAAGGAGAGAAATTAGCTCACTACAATACATTTTAATAGAAAGTCAGCAAAATTGTATAAAATCTTGCTACCAAGCATAAATCACCCTCACTAATTCTAGTTACAGTGCCTTGCGAAAGTATTCAGTCCCCTTGAACTTTGCGACCTTTTGCCACATTTCAGGCTTCAAACATAAAGATATAAAACTGTATTTTTTTGTGATGAATCAACGACAAGTGGGACACAATCATGAAGTGGAATGACATTTATTGGATATTTCAAACTTTTTTTTTAACAAATCAAAAACTGAAAAATTGGGTGTGCAAAATTATTCAGCCCCTTTACTTTCAGTGCAGCAAACTCTCTCCAGAAGTTCAGTGAGGATCTCTGAATGATCCAATGTTGACCTAAATGACTAATGATGATAAATACAATCCACCTGTATGTAATCAAGTCTCCGAATAAATGCACCTGCACTGTGATAGTCTCAGAGGTCCGTTAAAAGCGCAGAGAGCATCATGAAGAACAAGGAACACACCAGGCAGGTCCGAGATACTGTTGTGAAGAAGTTTAAAGCCGGATTTGGATATAAAAAGATTTCCCAAGCTTTAAACATCCCAAGGAGCACTGTGCAAGTGATAATATTGAAATGGAAGGAGTATCAGACCAATGCAAGTCTACCAAGACCTGGCCGTCCCTCGAAACTTTCAGCTCATACAAGGAGAAGACTGATCAGAGATGCAGCCAAGAGGCCCATGATCACTCTGGATGAACTGCAGAGATCTACAGCTGAGGTGGGAGACTGTCCATAGGACAACAATCAGTCGTATATTACACAAATCTGGCCTTTATGGAAGAGTGGCAAGAAGAAAGCCATTTCCTAAAGATATCCATAAAAAGTGTCGTTTAAAGTTTGCCACAAGCCACCTGGGAGACACACCAAACATGTGGAAGAAGGTGCTCTGGTCAGATGAAACCAAAATTGAACTTTTTGGCAACAATGGAAAACGTCATGTTTGGCGTAAAAGCAACACAGCGCATCACCCTGAACACACCATCCCCACTGTCAAACATGGTGGTGGCAGCATCATGGTTTGGGCCTGCTTTTCTTCAGCAGGGACAGGGAAGATTGTTAAAAATGATGGGAAGATGGATGGAGCCAAATACAGGACCATTCTGGAAGAAAACCTGAGACTGGGACGGAGATTTGTCTTCCAACAAGACAATGATCCAAAACATATAACAAAATCTACAATGGAATGGTTCAAAAATAAACATATCCAGGTGTTAGAATGGCCAAGTCAAAGTCCAGACCTGAATCCAATCGAGAATCTGTGGAAAGAACTGAAAACTGCTGTTCACAAATGCTCTCCATCCAACCTCACTGAGCTCGAGCTGTTTTGCAAGGAGGAATAGGAAAAAATGTCAGTCTCTCGATGTGCAAAACTGATTGAGACATACCCCAAGCGACTTACAGCTGTAATCGCAGCAAAAGGTGGCGCTACAAAGTATTAACTTAAGGGGACTGAATAATGTTGCACGCCCAATTTTTCAGTTTTTGATTTGTTAAAAAAGTTTGAAATATCCAATAAATGTCGTTCCACTTCATAATTGTGTCCCACTTGTTGTTGATTCTTCACAAAAAATACAGTTTTATATCTTTATGTTTGAAGCCTGAAATGTGGCAAAAGGTCGCAAAGTTCAAGGGGGCCGAATACTTTCGCAAGGCAGTGTATATCCCAGTTTACCTATTTTCCTGCCTACACCTTTCGATTTGAGAGTGGAAAATATGTGGACACCTGCTTGTCGAACATCTCATTCCAAAATCGTTGGCATTAATATGGAGTTAGGTCCCCACTTTGCTGCTATAACAGCCTCCACTCTTCTGGGAAGGCTTTCCTTTATATGTTGGAACATTGCTGCAGGGACTTGCTTCCATTTAGTCACGAGCATTAGTGAGGTTGGGCACTGATGTTGGGCAATTAAGCCTGGCTCGTAGTCGGTGATCCAATTCATCCCAAAAGGGTTCGATGGGTATAAGGTCAGAACTCTGTGCAGGTCAGTCAAGTTCTTCCACACCAATCTCAACAAACAATTTCTCTATGGACCTCGCTTTGTGCACGGGGGCATTGTCATGCTGGTCTTCCCCCAAACTGTTAGAGTTGATAGCCCAGAATTGTCTAGAATATCATTGTATGCTGAAGCGTTAAGATTTCTCTTCACTGGATCTAAGGTGCCTAGCCCGAACCATGAAAAATGTTGAAAGTCACTAAGCTCTTCAGTAAGGCCATTCCATTACCAATGTTTGCATGACTGTGTAATCAATTTTATACACCTGTCAGCAACGGTTGTGTAACGTCTTCTTCCAACTCACACTCTCAAACACATAGATCCACTGAACGCAGCTCACTCTCCAGATCCCAATCATCTGAATTCGGATCACCTGTTCACACAACTGTATGGTCATTTCACACACTATTTAGTTCAGTTATTTGCACCCCATCATTGTGAGCTATTGTTTGTTTTGTGACACACTTCATTTCGGAGTGCTGTTTTTTTTCCCTGTAATTTAATCCTCCCTTGTGTGATAGCTTTTGCCTGCTTCACTAACGACGCCTTTTGCCTGCATTCCTGTACTTTAGCCTACATTCCCGGACGACTAGCCTTTTCCCTGCCTGTACTGTTGCCTTTTTGGACCCCCTGTGTAGGACCTTCTGCCTGCCACTGGACCCAGCTACCTGCCTCCTCCTGTGGTCCTTTACAAATAAGCACCTACTTCACCCTGCGCTTGAAAGCAGCTCTCTTTCTTCCATTGTGTTCATTACAGGTTGTGGCTGAAATAGCCAAATCCACTCATTTATAGAGGTTTCCGCATACTTTTGTATATATGTAGGAGAGTTAAAATGGTTATTCCAATAAACTTTAAATTAGAATAGTACACAACCAAGAACAGAATATCCAGGTCAAGGGTCAGTTGTCCAAACCCTTGAAAAGGAATATTCCAAGTTCAAACAGAAGGGGGGGAGTCAGATCGCTATGATCGCCAGGAACTTTACTTTTGGTTTCAATTTTCAATTGTTGCACTACTAGTACTGTCTGTTCATGTCAAGTCGCCAGCTACAGTAGCTGGATGATATTAACAACTTCGGTTTTTATTTCATTAAATGCATTTTATTTCATCTGGGTACTTACATCACCTACTAACACCCTGGTACTACCCGTAGCTCCCATTCTCCTCAGTCCAAGAAAACACTGAGAGAAAGGTATGTGTCGCAGATTAGAAGTCCATAACGTTAAATAAATAAAGCATCCCAGGGTTAATGCTGTAGGTATTGTTATAAGGGAGTGTGAGACTGTTGAAACATGTAACTTCGAGTTTTGTCATTGTTATTGATATAGTTTTACAGAGTGCTAAAAAGTATTGCTGACTTATGCTGGCGTTGCATTATGGGAGATGTAGTTTTAGCCATCTAAGGTCTGAATGGGATAAATGCGATTTCACCTTGTAGCTTGTTTGTAGTACTGTTTTTGTACATTAGTTTTTTTTAATACTATCAACACTGAATGAACCTAGCAATGTATTGGAGATGTGAGACAGGATATATGTTTTACCTTTCTTCAATCTCCTCAATAGAACAACTTGTCAGATTATTTAATATTCTATTCTATACACTATGGCTTTATGTATGAATGTAATTGTGGAAGTCTGAGAAAACACTGAGAGAGAAATAACAACTTGTCAGATGGTGCATTGGACACTAATGTATTCCTGTCTTTTCATAACATTATTGCAGATCTACATAAAAGCCCAAAAAGGCAGCCGTGGTGTCACTCTTCATTTATTTATTGGTTCTTCTGTGCAACATATAAAGACCGCTACATATATAGTGTATATGAGCACAAACATGCCATTTTATTTGGAACGGCAAGCCAGACAAAACTAAACGGGCCTATTTATATACAGTACCAGTCAAATGTTCTTTATTTTTACTATTTTCTACATTGTAGAATAATAGTGAAGACATCAAAACTAAAAAATAACACATATGGTATCATGTAGTAACCAAAAAAGTTTTAAACAAATACAAATATATTTTATATTTGAGATTCTTCAAAGTAGCCATCCTTTGCCTTTGCAAACTCTTGGCATTCTCTCAACCAGCTTCATGAGGTACCCTTCCCCAGATCTGTGCCTCACCACAATCCCGCCTCGGATTTCTGTGGACAATTCCTTCCACCTCATGGCTTGGTTTTTGCTCTGACATGCACTATCAACTGGGGAAATTATATAGACAGGTGTATGCCTTTCCAAATCATGTCCAATCAGTTGAATTTACCACAGGTGGACTCCAATTAAGTTGTACAAACATCTCAAGGATGATCAATTGAAACAGGATGCACCTGAGCTCAATTTCGAGTCACATAGTAAAGGGATTGAATACTTATGTAAATGTAATATTTACATGTTTCCAGTTTTGCTAAAATGCCAAAACTGTTTTTGCTTTGTCGTTCTGGGGTATTGTGTGTAGCTTGATGAATAGCTTGAAAATGTAATCAATTTTAGAATAAGGATATAATGTAACAAAATGTGGAAATGCACAGTAAATATTTACAAAAATACATATCAAATCAAATGTATTTGTCACACATGGTTAGCAGATGTTAATATGAGTGTAGCGAAATGCTTGTGCTTCTAGTTCCGACAATGCAGTAATATCTAACAAGTAATATAACCTAACAATTTCACAACAACTACCTTATACACACAAGTGTAAAGGAATGAATACGAATATGCACATAAAAATATATGAATGATTGATGCCCAAACGGCATAGTCAAGATGCAGTAGATGGTATAGAGTACAGTATATACATATGAGATGAGTAATGTAGGGTATGAAAACATTATATAAAGTGGCATTGTTTAAAGTGGCATGTGATACATTTAATTACATCAAGATGGCAAGATGCAGTAGATGGTATAGAGTACAGTATATACATATGAGATTGAGTAATGTAGGGTATGTAAGCATTATTTAAAGTGGCTAGTAAAAAATTACATCAATTTTTCCATTATTAAAGTGGCTAGAGTTGAGTCAGTATGTTGGCAGCAGTCACTCAATGTTAGTGACAGTCTGATGGCCTTGAGATAGAAGCTGTGTTTCAGTCTCTCGGTCCCTGCTTTGATCCACCTGTACTGACTACGCCTTCTGGATGATAGTGGGGTGAACAGGCAGTGGATCGGGTGGTTGTTGTCCTTGATGATCTTTTTGGCCTTCCTGTGACATCGAGTGGTGTAGGTGTCCTGGAGGGCAGGTAGTCCACAATTATCTCCTTTATTTTGTTGACATTGAGTGTGAGGTTATTTTCCTGACACCACACTCCGAGGGCCCTCACCTCTTCCCTGTATGCCGTTTCGTCATTGTTGGTAATCAAGCCTACTGCTGTAGTGTCATCTGCAAACTTGATGATTGATTTGGAGGCGTGCATGGCCATGCATTCATGGTTGAACAGGGAGTACAGGAGAGGGCTGAGAAGGCACCCTTGTGGGGCCCCAGTGTTGAGGATCAGCGGGGTGAAGATGTTGTTACGTACACTCACCACTTGGGGGCGGCTCGTCTGGAAGTCCAGGACCCAGTTGCACAGGGCGGGGTCGAGAACCAGGGTCTCTAGCTCAATGACAAGTTTGGAGGGTACTATGGTGTTAATAACCTCTCTGGGATATTCGGGACGGTAGCGTCCCACCCCGCCAACAGCCAGTGAAAGTGCAGGGCGCCAAATTCAAAATAACAAAAATCTCATAATTAAAGTTCCTCAAGCATACAAGTATTTACACCATATTAAAGATACAATTATTGTTAATCCAGCCACAGTGTCTGATTTCAAAAAGGCTTTACAGCGAAAGCACCACAAACAATTATGTTAGGTCACCACCAAGTCACAGAAAAACACAGCCATTTTTCCAGCCAGAGTGGAGTCACAAAAAGCACAATACATGTATGTTTTGTTCGATAAAGTGCATATTTATATCCAAAAATCTCATTTTACATTGACGTGTTATGTTCAGTAGTTCCAAAACATGCAGTGATTTTGCAGAGATCCACATCAATTCACAGAAATATTCATAATAAACATTGATAAAAGATACAACTATTATACATGGAACTTTAGATAAACTTCTCCTTAATGCAACCGCTGTGTCAGATTTCAAAAAAACTCTATGTAAAAAGGACACCATGCAATAATCTGAGTACGGCACTCAGAGCCCAAACCAGCCAGAGAAATATCTGCCATGTTGTGTAGTCAACATTAGTCAGAAATAGCATTATAAATATTCACTTACCTTTGATGATATTCATCCAAATGCACTCCCAGGAATCCCAGTACCACAATAAATGTTTGATTTGTTCGATAATGTCCATCATTTATGTCCAAATAGCTACTTTTGTTAGCGCGTTTTGTAAACAAATCAAAAGTCAGGAAGCGCGTTCACTAGGAGCAGACGAAATGTCAAAAAGTTTCGTTACAGTCCGTAGAAACATGTCAAACGATGTATAGAATCAATCTTTAGGATGTTTTTCACATAAATCTTTAATAATGTTCAAACCGGAGAATTCTTTTGTCTTCAGAAAAGCAATGGAATGGGAGCTACCTCTCATGTGTGAATGCGCATGACCAGCTCGTGGCACTCTGCCAGACCACTGGCTCAAACAGCCCTTATGAGCCCCTCCTTTACAGTAGAAGCCTCAAACAAGTTTGTAAAGACTGTTGACATCTAGTGGAAGCCTTGGAGGCGCAACATGACCAATATTCCACTGTATCTTCAATAGGGAATGAGTTGAAAAACGACCACACCCCAGATTTCCCACTTCCTGGTTGGATTTGTTCTCAGGTTTTTGCCTGCATTTTGAGTTGTTATACTCACAGACATCATTCAAACCGTTTTAGAAACTTCAGTGTGTTTTCTATCCAAATATGCTAATTACAGTGCCTTGCGAAAGTATTCGGCCCCCTTGAACTTTGCGACCTTTTGCCACATTTCAGGCTTCAAACATAAAGATATAAAACTGTATTTTTTTGTGAAGAATCAACAACAAGTGAAACACAATCATGAAGTGGAACGACATTTATTGGATATTTCAAACTTTTTTAACAAATCAAAAACTGAAAAATAAACATATCCAGGTGTTAGAATGGCCAAGTCAAAGTCCAGACCTGAATCCAATCGAGAATCTGTGGAAAGAACTGAAAACTGCTGTTCACAATGTATATGCATATTCTAGCTTTTATGGCTGAGTATTAGGATGTTTACTCTGGGCACCTTATTCATCCAAGCTACTCCAGTCACCAAGAAGTTAAATGCTGAGCTGTAATCGATGAACAGTATTCTTACATAGGTATTCCTCTTGTCCAGATGGGTTAGGGCAGTGTGCAATGTGATAGTGAATGCGTCGTCTGTGGACCTATTGGGGCTGTAAAATTGGAGTGGGTCTAGGGTGTCAGGTAGGGTGGAGGTGGAGGTGATATGGTCCTTGACTAGTCTCTCAAAGCACTTCATGATGACGGAAGTGAGTGCTAAAGGGCGGTAGTAATTTAGCTCAGTTACCTGAGCTTTCTTGGGAACAGGAACAATGGTGGCCCTCTTGAAGCATGTGGGAACAGCAGACTGTGATAAGGATTGATTGAATATGTCTGTAAACACACCAGCCAGCTGCTTTGTGCATGCCATGAGGACGCAGCCGAGGATGCTGTCTGGGCCTGCAGCCTTGCAAGGGTTAACACGTTTAAATGTTTTGCTCACGTTGGCTACAGTGAAGGAGAGCCTGCAGGTTTTGGTAGAGGGCCATGTCAGTGGCACTGTATTGTCCTCAAAGCGAGCAAAAAAGTTGTTTAGTCTGTCTGAGAGCAAGGCATCGTGGTCCGCGACCGTGCTGTTTTTTCTTTTGGAGTCCCTGATTGACTGTAAACCCTGCCACACACCAGTTTGAGCCGTTGAATTGCGACTCCACTTTGTCTCTATACTGATGCTTAGCTTGTTTGATTGCCTTGCGGAGGGAATAGCTACACTGTTCTATTCGGTCATGTTTCCGGTCACCTTGCCCTGATTAAAAGCAGTGGTTCGCGCTTTCAGTTTTCCGCAAATGCTGTCATCAATCCACGGTTTCTGGTTGGGGAATGTTTTAATAGACGCTATGGGTACAGCATCACTGATGCACTGGCTAATAAACTCGCTCACCGAATCAGCGTATTCGTCAATGTTGTTGTTCGACGTTGTGCGGCACATATCCCAGTCCACGTGATCGAAGCAATCTTGAAGCGTGGAATCCATTGGTCGGACCAACGTTGAACAGACGTAAGCGCGGGTGCTTTCTGTTTTAGTTTCTGTCTGTAGGTTGGGAGCAACAAAATGGAGTCGTGGCCAGCTTTTCCGAAGGTAGGGCGGGGGAGGTCCTTATATGCGTTGCGGATTTAGAATAACATTGATCTAGGGTTTTGCCAGCCCTGGTAGTACAATCGATATGCTGATAGAATTTGGGGTGTCTTGTTTTCAGATTATCCTTGTTAAAATCCCCAGCTACACTAAATGCAGCCTCAGGATATGTGGTTTCCAGTTTACATAGAGTCGAATTAAGTCGATGTGTCTGCTTGGGGGGGAATATACACGACTGTGATTATGATCGAAGAGAATTGGAAATGATGCAGACATTTACATTTATAGAATACACAACATATCTGCAATATTAAAGCTGATAACCCCCCCCCCAAAGAAACATCACACAAAGTTTGGTCTGAACTTCACTCACGCTGCTAATAGACTGCATGTTGTTGTCATGGTACCATATTTGAAAGCCAGAAATAATGGATTTTCAAGCATGCCCTCGCTGCTCTTGACATGTCCCAGATCTAGCACAGTCTCTCAATTAATAGCTAGCTATTTAAATGTGGTTTCACATCCACACTCTCTCCATTGGATACAAGGGGAGATGGTACAAACACAATTAGAATAGGAACAAATACACCACAGAAACAAATGCACATCTCTCTCTCTCCCCCCTTCATCCCTCTCCCTCCCTTGCTCTATTGCACACAACACACAAACACAGAGAAAGAAAGAGATATATCCTCCTTCTACACCTACCCAAAATATTTGTTGAATGACACTGTAATGTATGGACTTCAGTGTTGTGGCTAACACAAACCCAATGTAGAGGGCTCCACTTTTCTGCCTGGCAGGGAGAAAATTGAAAATTGTCTGAGCCTGCGGTAGACCCTGATCGCAGAATATAAATCAGCTCAGACAGAAAGGGATAGAGAAGCTCGTTCATCTACACCACAGGACGCAAGTGTGTGTATGTGTTGTATATGCGTGCGTGCCCCCATGTGCATTTGCGTGCATGTGTGTGTGTTCCTTAGTTTATTTGCACTCATAGACACATCGAACCATTCCCAGGAGATGATAGATGGTTGATATGGTATGTGATCATAAGTGTAGTCTGTTGGTCATCCATATCATCTGTAGTATTATTCTGTGTTCGCGGTGGTAGCTAGATCATCCATATAATCTGTATGCTGGATTAACAAGAAGTTAAGATTTATTTTGATGTATTACACTTATATTTTCATGAATGTTGAATATTGATATTTCTGTAGTTTGAATTTGGCGCTCTCCAATTTCACTGGATGTTGTCAAATCAATCCCGCTGAAGGGATTGGCGTGGGGAGGGATCACTAGGATTTTTAACAGAACAATAACAAAGAGAGTTCCAAACCTCTGTCGTGTCTTTGGCTATGCTGGATTTAGTGATATGACATGCTATTCTATAAAATTATTTCTCCGTAATTAATATTACCTGATTGAGCTAATTATGTAAATATAATTAACTAGAGATTCGGGCACCACAAAATAATATTTATAGAGCTGCTATCTTCCGAATAAACTCTTAAAGACCTAGTAATATTTTACATCAATAGCAGTCAATATTAATCTTCATCTCAGTTCAGTCTCATCTGAAAGTTGTAAATTCGTAGTTATCTGCATGAACCCCGGCTAACAAGTTGAATCAGCAATTCAAAATTGGGTTTAATTATTTATTTGCTAAATACCTAACTAATCACACAGAATTACACATACACATTTGATTACAAATTACGTCATAAAGGAAAACGTCCCTAGCGGGCGGAACAGATATGACAGCTTGTTACACAAAAAAAAGGGGCTCAGTGAAAGTGAAAGAGTGGGAAGACTGAGGAACATAGGGCGAAGCTGTGCTATCGTAAATACAGTATCTTATGCATTGTAATTTCACATCCATTTGGAAAAGGAATAAATATTTACTCTGAGCTGCGCTTCGGTAGGTTGGTGGTAGATGGAAGGCCGTGTTGCCCAACCGAGTCCTTTGTCCCTTGAAGAATGTATCTGTTGGTAAATTGAATATGTTGTAGTAACGTCGTTGTGTGGTAGACGGGATACTCTGTCTGTTCCTTCCTAACGCTAGTTTGCAGCGGCTGTTGCTAACTCAACGTCTAGTAGGTGTCACAAATCCCACCGAAGATGGTGCCTCTTCCTGTTCGGGCGGCACTCTGCGGTCGTCGTCGCTGGACTACTAGCTGCCACCGATCCCCTTTTCTGTTTCATTTAGTTGTGTCTGATTAGTTGCACCTGTTTTGTGTTTAGGTTTTGGTTGTGGGCTATTTAAACCCGGTAGGCCCGCCGGCTTTTGTGCAGACTTTTTCTGTTTATGGTGTGTGATTATTTTGTGTTATTTATTTTTCCGGTCAGTTGCGTCCTGTTGTTTGGACTGGGTCTTTACGCGCCCTTGTGTGTGTGGCGTGACCGTCTCTCTGGGATTTGGAAAATAAAAATCCACATCATGTGAACTACCCTGCTCTCTGCGCCTGACTTCTCCACCCACTACTCATAGAAGCCGTGACAGGAGGTATCACTTCTGTAGTGAATAATAGTGAATAAAAGTTCATACCATTCGCAACCAAAGCTCACGCTGATGTTGGCTTCGTTCTGTAGTTATTATCTGAACCATTCTGACATCAGACCGTCGTCCTCACGTCCTCGGAACAGGAGGTTATATTGTCGTCAAGGGTTTATATAGGAAGGGAGAGGAGGGCGTGTTTGAAGCGTTTTATAGCCCATGTCCCACAGGGGCGGGCCACAGATTGAGCAGGGCCTTATTTTATGAAAACCCAAATCTCACATTTTGGAAGCTAAAATCACATTTCATCGCATCACAAATAATTTCACATTCAAACATTTAAATTGAACAAAAATTCCATGTGAATCCGATTACTCTGATGTGTAGACTTTCCACTGTAGAGTTTGTCATCTTATCATTGATGATAATGTCTCAGATGACAACCGAACTGACATCATATTCATTAAGTACCACCGCATATGTTCAGTTGGTCGGATTACCAGAATATAGTTCATTTCCCCCCACCTTCTGATGTTCCCAGAATCTCTATGTTAATTAACCAAGGGTTTTGCAAATGTAACATCAGTAGGATAGAGAGAGGAAAAAGGGGGCAGATGTATTTATGACTGTCATAAACCCCCAGGCCACCGTCATGTCACCTCTCTGCCAATAACAGGTAGTTTTTCTTCTCCCCACTCAGACCATGCCTAGTCACCTTTAGTCCTATCAGTGTAATTACAAGTGAAGTCTGACTCAATACTACATACATTGACTTTAATCAGGGTTAAATTAACTCACCAAACACACAAAAATGTTATTGTAACCCTAATACCACAGCCTGAAACTCCTGGTTTGCTGGCCACATCAGGCTAAATTAGTAATGCTACATTTCTATTGTGTGGTTATTGAAGAACTATATATTTTATTCACCCACAACCTGCATTCAGAATGACTGCCAGGGTTAGGAAGATGAATAAATGAGACTACCAAAACCATCTAAACTGGAACAATCATTTCAGTACCGGGTGCAATATGTCAACTAACCGTTTGGATGCTATTTAGCTATGTGTTGCATGAGATTCATTAATCAATCAATGTACATGCAAACACCCAGAAATTGATACAAACAATTATACAAATCTAACTGCAATAAAGCATGATGGGAAATATGATAATGATGGGCTAGGATTTTAGTGTTTTAATGTACACACAGTAAAAATATTTCAATCACTCTCAACTGTGGTAATTAACAGCAACAGCAGGGTTCTTTTACACCACTGAGTGAATTCACTTTCCATAGTTAATTCAACACTTTTCAAGTAAAATAATAATGACTCTCCATTATTTCCTGTGTATTTGCGGAGGACGCCTATATATTAGCTATTGCAGAGCGATTAAACAACTAATTGTTATGTTTGTTCCTTGTATAATGACAACCCGGGATCCATGCTCTGTTTGGATCTCATAGGATCACGGTGCAACGTCTCTCTGCACACACCCTTGCTGCATCCAGGTACCTGTAATGATGTCTCGGAGTCGTACATGATCTCCAGGTTTCAGTTCAGGTAAGTGTCTTGCACTTTTGTCGTGTCGCTGTTTTTGTTTGTCTTTCTGTTTTTCCTTTGCGAGTTTGACTTTGTGAGCACCTCTGGGTGTTATCAAGTCCTCATGGATGGGTAGGTTGGTTCTGATGCGACGTCCCATCAACATTTGTGCAGGTGAAAGTCCGTTCTGCAGCAGTGCGCTGCCGTAGATCATCAGATTTTTTAGGAAATCCTCGTTTCCATCGTGTGCCTTTTTCATCAGAACTTTCCCAATTTTGACTGAACTCTCTGCTAAGCCGTTGGAGCTTGGGTAGTTGGGGCTGGAGGTGTTGTGTTGGATTCCCCAGTCTTTAGTGAATGATCGGATTTCGGAACTTGAGAACTGCGGGCCATTTTCCAAGTACAGTTCAGACGCAACCCCATGTCTTGCAAAGACTGATTTCAGGTAGGTGATTACACTTTTGCTGGAGGTAGTTGGCAGTGTTGCTACTTCAGGGTAGTTTGATTAGTAGTCATTAACAACAATGTGACTTTAGCCATTGCAGTCAAAAAGGTAAACTCAACTTTGTAGTAGGGTCTGTTGGGTACTTGATGAGGCATTAGCGGCTCTGCCTGCTGCTTTGGCCTATAGGTCAAACACAGTTCACATGAAGCAGTGGTCTGGCTAATTTCCTGGTCCATTCTTGTTGCCTTTGAACACTATGTCATCCATAATGGTGAGCTCTGCTCTGCACATCCAGTAATCCAGTATTCTCCTTGGACAGTTGTTTTTCTGTGCGGGCCATTCTATAAGTGTTGTTTCTTTCAACTCTGTCATTGTTTGGTCAGCTGCAGTCTCTCTTTTGATCTGTTCCATTCTCTCAGAAGACACAGGAGGTCATGCTACGATCATGTCGATCGTAGACCTGAATCTCAGTGTTTTTCTGTGTGTCGTGCTCTCTTTCTTCTGTGTGTCGAAGCTCTCTTTCTTGTTGACTGCTCGAGAAAGAGTGTTGGCGGCAAACATGAACTTTCCCGGGGTATAGATCATCTTCACATCATACTTTTGCAGTCTGATCAACATTCTCTGGATTCTAACTGGACAATCATTCAGTGGCTTAGACATGATTGACACCGATGGTTTGTGGTCAGTTTCTACTTCGAAGTCTCGTATGTAGACATATTGGTTCAACCTTTCGCAAGCGTATGTGCTCGCCAGTAGTTCTTCCTCTATTTGTGCATACCTTGTCTCTGCGCCTGTCAAAGCTCTGGACGCATAAGCGACGGGTTGCCATGTGTCGTCATGCTGTTGCAGAAGAACTGGCCAAACTGTGACGCATCTGCAGAAATCCTTGTGCTTTTCTCTGGAAGGTACTCTGTACCTGAGTACTGGCTCTACTGTGATTGTCTTCTTTAGGTTTCTGAAGCAGTTTTCCTGTTCATGAGACCATTCCCATTAATTTTTCTGTCCCAGAAGACATCTGAGTGGAGCGGACTGTGCTGACAGTTGAGGTATGAACTTTGCAAGGTAGGTGATCATGCACATGAAGCGTCTCAAGTCGTCCTTGTTCTTTGGGCGCTCCATGTTGTTGATGGCTGATGTTTTCCTCAGGTCTGGTTTGACTCCGTCCTCTAAAAACACATCTCCTACGAAGGTAAGTGTTTTCACACCAAACTCGCATTTGTCCTTGTTTAGTTTTAGGTTGACTTTCCGTGTCCGGTCCAGCACTTGTCTCACTCTCGTGGCGTGTTCTTCTTTTGTGGACCCCCATACGATGATGTCATCCATCATGGTCTCCACTCCAGGAATGTGCTCGAAGATCATGTGGATTGTCTTGTGGTAGACCTCTGGCACTGAGAGAATCCTATATGATAGACAAAGAAATCTGTACCTGCCCTCAGGTGCGTTGAATGTGCATAGCCTTGAGCTTGCATCGTCTAGCTTCATTTGCCAGAATCCTGATGAGGCATCAAGCTTACTGAACCACTTTGCTCCAGAAAACTGCGACATTATCCTTTCTATGGTTGGCAACTTCAAATTCTCACTCTTGATTGCTTTATTGAGATCTCTCGGGTCTAGACATATCCTGAGATCGCCATTCTTTTTCACCTCAATAACCCGTCTGTAGGTTCATCCATTTTTGTGATGATGTCCATCTCTTCCATGCGTCTGAGTTCCTCCTTGAGCTTTTTCCTCAGTACAAATTGAATGTTTTGCATGCATGCAAAACTGGAGTAATTTTGTCATTAGTACATATTTTGTGTTGTCCTGGTAAGGATCCAAGACCCTCAAACACGTTCTCATCCTGAGCCAGTAGCGATTCTTGGTCATTTTCAGTCTGTGATGTCACTACATACACTCTTTTCAACAAATTGAGCTTTTCTCATGCATTGATTCCTAGAATAGAGTGTACGCTCTTTCCGACGATCAGCAGCTGTGCTCTGAACTGTTTTCCTTTTGTGTTGTAAAGTTAAAACTGAGTCCCTGTTTCTGATCATGAGAGAAAAAGTTGTGTCTCAAAAAACTTCAGATGTTCTGAATTGGTACAAAGTACTCCTCAAATTTAGCCATTAGCACGGTCAATGTCAAGTTTTCCTCATCTTGCTGAAAGTTATTGTAAATGTCCAATAACATGCAGAAAAACATCTGTTGACTTATCCAGCTGTAACGCATATAATTCACTGGCTTGTATGCAAAGCACTAATTGTTTTTAAACATCTCCTGCCATGTCACTGATGCGTCGTGAAACGGTGTTGTTTGATGAAGAGTATCCACATAGTTTTTTTTGAGCAAGAGTGAAGGTTTCCCACAAGAGAGTAACGGTTAATTAATGTGATTGGATGGTAATTATTTGACAAGGCTACCTGTATTTGACATTATGTTGTTATTTTGCTAGATGGTTACATTTGGGGGGGGGGCAGTGAAACGAAGCTACTCAGGCGAGAGAAAAACCTCACCCAAATGTATAGCCCCGTTGGTAATATAAATGTACTTAAAAATACGGCATTCCGCATACCCCAGTATTCCAATTTGGGAATAGCTGATCTAAGTGACTAAAAGTTGGTATTCAGCAGTCATAAAAGTATGCCTTATTTACTTTGAAGAACTAGGCCTATTAAAATAGTGATTTTGTCAGACAGCATAAGCAGCAGCTCTATAGGGATGAGATGATTTGGAATTAAATCATAAAGTCATCAAATAAACAAATGTAATGTACTGAAATATTTTATTAAAGTCATGTGAATAAATTATGGTTATGGGCAGTTATTAACATCGTGGGACTTTTATTAATTGTTTTATTCTGTGTTGTTACAATATTGAACCCACATAATGCACAAATTATTGAAATTGAAAACCGTGATTATTTTTTTAATAATCTAACCGAATCTGAACTGACCACAAAAAGCACAGCACTAATATCAACTGAACCCTTCATTATTTATTAAGTAAATGAGTATTGATGTGGTTGATGGCTGAAGCACTTGTCACTCTGAATGAATCCTCCAGCACTCTGAGGACCTCTCTGTATTGACACTAAGACCCTATTACTGCCTGTAATATTTTCACTATTGACATGTTCACTGTTAATGTTGTTTGCATTGAATTGACCTCAGTGAGACCCTGAGGGAAGGTTGATATTAAAGCCTCTTCTTAGATCAACATTATGTGGGGATTTTTAAGGGAGAGATGGGGAGTGATGAGATGGGCTGAAGCAATAACCCTGGAAATGTAATATGGTGGCGTGGGCTGTCCCAATGGAGCAGAATGGATCACACATATAGAGGAGAGAAAAGGCACGCTTTAGATGCACACACAGGCACACACACATCTCTCCCTCTCCCTCTCTCTCTCCCTCTCTCTCTCTCACTCACACACACACACACACACACACACACACACAAACACACACACACAAATAGACACTGCACACACATGCATCTCTCTATCTCTCTCACACACACACGCTAAAGTGATAAGCTGTGACTCCTGTCTTGCTGTGACCCTAACTTCATTGCATACTTTATTGGACAACTTCACCGGAGAAGTAACCTCATTTTGCCTGGAGGACTACAGAGTCAGCTATTTGTTTGGCTGCTCACACACATTCTCTCTCTCCATTTATTTCTCTCTCTCTCTCTCTCTCTCTCTCTCTTACACACACACACACACATACACACAAACACACGCACACACACACTTGTGCTGTGTAAATGGTTTAGTTGCCGACCCGTGCACCCATAAGCTTCAGGCAAAAGAAAACCGCTGTCAACTTTCTGCTGAATTGCAGGCCAGTGTCCACAATACTTTTGTGCCATCTCCATTGATTGTGAAGCCATTGGCTTCCCTCAGAGCACATGAGGAACAGACATAAATGTGGGTGCAGCACAAAGCCACAGACACGGCATTCTATTGGAACAAGGAAATAAGAGAAAAGGCTAGCTTCTGAAATCATGTTGACAAATACGGTGAACATATCCTTTGCTGTTCCTCTCTCTCATTCTCCGTCTGTCTGTCTGTCCGTCCGTCCGTCCGTCCGTCCGTCCGTCCGTCCGTCCGTCCGTCTGTCCTCCCTCCCTCCCTCCCTCCCTCCCTCCCTCCCTCCCTCCCTCCCTCGCCTCTAGTGTCCCAGCCTTGATCTTGCACCCATTACAGTGCATGTTTTTATTATTATTCTTTGGCCTCAGACAGACTCCCTAACAAAAGCTGACTTACTCTCCCATTTCCATACCGCTCGTTACCATATATCTACTATTCATACATGCCTGACCGTAACCTGAACTCGCCAGGCCCCTGCGGTCACAAGTCCAACACCCCACAACACTTCCCCTTCACCCTTATTATGACACTTCCTTTTATACACCTCCTGGTATCCCAGGGTGATGTGGTGACAGGAGGAAACAGTAGTTCCTGTTTTAGTGTAAGTTAGCAGCACGAACTCGCCCTGAGGTTATAAATACCATCAAGAATCAGGCCAGGAGTTTTTCAAGACTAGGATGTTGCCTGGTCAGGAAAAGGAACAACTCTGGACCCCAGTTACGGTATGAAGTAATACATGGTAGGAACTAGTGAAATGGCAACAAATTAGTGATTTTATTCACCAAGCACCTCTTGAGAGTCACAATGATCTAATGACTATCTGCTGGTTTCCTGTTCAGGACTGATTAGAACAGCGTGATGAATCTGTCATTACGGAGACTGAGGGCTTGCTGATGGGCCACACCACAAATCAGCTTTATGGGGGAAGCCAGTGGAGTGGCGTTGACAGCTTTACGATTACCCCAGGATTAATGAACTGGACCTCTCTGCTCTGCATAGCTCTATCCAGTGTAGTGAGTCCCATATGAGATGTATGATAGTGGGGCCCATTTCAGATACTCCTATAGCCCTGAGCTATGGTCTACATCTACTGGTGCTCTGGTGATGACCATGTTTAGCTCATCTGGCTGATGCTAGTCAATAACTAGCCCTAAATATACAGTACCAGTCAAACATTTGGACACACCTACTGTACTCATTCAAGGGTTTTTCTTTATTTGACTATATTCTACATTGTAGAATAATAGTGAAGATATCAAAACTATGAAATAACACATGGAGTCATGTAGTAAACAAAAAATGTTAAACAAATCTTGATGACAGCTTTGCACACACTATCAAAAACAAAAAGCGTTGTATTTGGGACATATCACTCTCTTATCCCTAAACCTTATTTAAATATTGTAATGAATAATTGAGCAAGTTGAGAAGACTACTTATTGGTGTAACCCTAGATTGTAAACTGACAAAACATATTGATGCAACGGTTGCTAATATGGGAATGGTCTGTCCGTGATAAAGCACTGCTCTGCTTTCTTGACATCACAATCAACCAAACAAGTTGTCACGAGTCCGACCGAGGGTGGTTCCCTTTCCCGGGCGGGTGGAACTCGGCGGTCGTTGTCACCTGCCTATTAGCTGCCACTGATTGTCTTTCCTCCCCCTCCTTGTATGTTTAGTGGTAGCACCTGTTTATGGTTAATTAGTTTGTCTTTATTAGACAGCCGGCCCGCCTGGTTGTTGTGCGGGATTATTTCAGTGTAACCTTCGGCTCTGTTGTAGAGGTACGTGTTAGTACTTGGTCGTGAATTTTTCGTTGTACATTTTGATTCCCTGTGTTTGGGAAGGTAACTATTGTGAGCACCCTGTGGTGCGTTGGTGCTATTAAAGACGCACAGCATTGAACTCTCTGTCTCCTGCATTTGACTCCACACCCACGACACCCGGAGCATTACACAAGTCCTGCAGGTCCTAGCTTTATCACACCTGGACTACTGTCCAGTTACTGCATTTTTGGTTAAGGGCTTGTAAGTAAATATTTCACTGTAATGTTTACGCCTGTATTCGGCGCATGTGACAAATACAATTTGATTTGATTTGATGGTCAAGTGCTGTTAAGAAGGACATAGGATAATTACAGTTGGCCCAGAACAGAACAGCACGGCTGGCCCTTAAATGTACATCAATGACATGCATGTAAATCTCTCCTGATTCAAGTAGAGGAGAGATTGACTGCATCACTGCTTGTCTTTGTGACAGGTATTGATGTGTTGAAAGCACCGAGCTGTCTGTTCAAACTACTAGGACACAGCTCAGACACCCATACATACACCACAAGACATGCCACCAGGGGTCTCTTCACAGTCACTAAGGCTATAACAGAGGCTGGGAATTGCACAGTACTACATAGAGCCATGACTACATGGAACTTTCTTCCACATCAAGTAACTTAGGCGAGCAGTAAAATGTGATTTTAAAAACCCCCAGATAAAACAACACCTCACGGCCCAATGCGAACACACACACACACACACAGACACACACACCACACACACACACACCACACACACACACATATATATATATATATATATATATATATTCTGGCACACACATTCTACACACACCCACACATTGGAATATTGCAGTATTGTACTGCTGTAAAATTGTAAATTTGTAATGGTGGAGCAGTGTATATGTGTACAGTGCACAATGTATTATGTTATGTATTATTTTATTCATGATGTAGACTATTGTTTTGTTGTTATATGTTGTTTTGTTCCTGTTAGACCCCAGGAAAAGTAGTGGCTGCCTTGGAGATCCTAATAAAATACTAAATACAATACGAATGACTAATGGATGTTGGCAGTGACAACATGAGAACAAAGTTTCAGTATGTGTGTATGAGTGAGTGTTTGAGTGTGTACATGAGTGTGTGCAGTAAGACCAGTTAGTCAGAAGTGATTTTCACCACAGATGGTGTACGCTCCATGACATGTACCCCTCTGCAGTGTTAACATACTGATGTACAGCTCCTGCTACTGTTTATTAGTTCAAATGTACTGTATGTCCAAGTTTGAAATAGAGCACAGCTAGATAATAAATATGATGCAAAATTTTGAAGTCACGTCTACAGACTCTATAAATACATGTAAATTGTTATATTTGTGGGTGTTAACTAGTCCCCTCCAACCCATTTAAAACTAGCTTTCTGTTACCTATGACCTCCTGTTGCACTTGGTATATGAAAGTCATGCTAACCTAACCTAACCTGCAACTAAACCTTTTAGTCTAAATCATCTCTAGATTACGTTAATAATAGTAAGGGAAGCAGCCAGAGGTGAGACACTATTCCACAAGCTCCATATTAGAGCCATAATGTCAGATGTGCTTAAAGAGGCACCACTAATAAATACACACTATTTATATACCTCGTTAATAACAAACAGAGGCTGAGGCGAGCCATTTATCTGCTGTGGTGCATGGTTCTCTGATTACTTCTCGGACAGTTTTAAACAGATAAACAGATGCACCATAGATAATATAAGTATGTAGAGTCTGAGGTCACCTTTCAGGCTGGTGAAAATACTATTACAGACGCAGTAAATTCAAGCAGATTGCTTCAAATGAGCGGGCCGGGGAAACAATATTAGAGAAGCACAAAAACAAAAACAAGAGTAAGCCAAAGGGAGACACAGTGGGGTGTCAGGCTCTCTCTCCCTGAAATGAGTTCTATCCAAAGCATAGAGCACCTACTGAATACTGAATACCATCTATCCCGCTGCCAGAACAACTTGATTTACAGACAAGCTCTGATCTGCTTCATTCCTTCTCTCTCTCTCTCTCTGTGTGTGTGTGTGTGTGTGTGTGTGTGTGTGTGTGTGTGTGTGTGTGTGTGTGTGTGTGTGTGTGTGTGTGTGTGTGTGTGTGTGTGTGTGTGTGTGTGTGTGTGTGTGTGTGTGTGTGTGTGTGTGTGTGTGTGTGTGTGTGTGTGTGTGTGTGTGTGTGTGTGTGTGAGTGGGTATGTTTAACTATACTTGTGGGCCAGAAGTCCCCACAAGCATATTAACAAACAAAAATGTGACCAAAATGCGACCCACAAGGTCAAATGCTATTTCTAGGGGGTTTAGGGTTAAGTTTAGAATTAATTTTAGGATTAGAATTAGGTTTAGGGTTAGACGCTATGGTTATTTTATGATTATGGTTACGAGCTAGGGATAGGTATAGGGGTTAAGGGTAGGGTCAGGGTTAAGTTTAGGGATAGGTTTAGGTTTAGGGTTATGGAAATTAGGACTTTGAATGGGACTGAATTGTGTGTCCCCACAAGGTTACGTATACAAGACTGTGTGTGTCCGTGTATGCATGGAGTGTGTAGCCATGAGCGACATGCCTTATGTCGTATGACATTTCTCTGACAGAATTTCCCTGGTGTGAAAATCCAACCACACAACATCAACTAACATTTACCCTCTAATCTAATGTCGAGAAAGGCACACCCCAGAAATGCCAACCTCAACTGTGAATCTCGGAATCTCAGCCAACGAGTTTGTGTGCGTGTGCATGTGTATGAGAAACAGAGATGAAAGAGTTAGTGTGTGTGTGTTTATGTGCGTGTGTGTGTTTTTTGTTTTTCAATATGATCAAGCAGACATGTCCAAATGCAGTCGTGAGAGAATCACAGCTTGTGTGTGTCATTTTTTCCATTAAGAGAAATTCATCCATATTCATGGTCTATCATCAATTAAATATTCATGGAAATGACAGTCAATCATCAAATGCACATCTGGGAGTATGTCCCAAATGGCATCCTATTTCCTATATAGTGCACTACTTTGAGCAGAAACCTATGGACCCTGGTCAAAGGTAGTACACTATAAGGGGAATAGGGTGCCATTTGGAACACACAACAGGTGCCTATTCATGTCTATAACAGCCTCAAAGGCTGATATCTCTGATCATACCTCTCACTGAATGAATCATCTCACTTCAGAAACTGTAGCATCACATCTTAGTAGCTCTGAGCCATCAGTGCTTTTTTGAAGTCGTTTCGTTTCGGTTCAATTATTAAAAAGTAACCACGGCGTTCGATTTTGGTTTTGACAAACATTTTAGACATTAAACACACTTATGCATTATGGGTGTTGAATGCTGTAACAACACAGAATAAAACAATCAATCAATTAAGTCCCATGATGGTAGTGACTGTCCATTTTGGCTCATCACTTATTAAACATAATTTATTCACATTACTTTACTTTAATAAAATATTTAAATTATTGTGTTGACTTTATTATTTCATTCAAGGTCATCATCTCATATCTAGAGAGCTGCTGCCAATGCTGTCTGAGAAAATCACTATTTTAGTAAATAAGTTATTGTGCTGAGGTTGCTTTCAGAGGCAGTTTGGAACTAGGTAGTGAATGTTGCAACCTTGGACAGACAATTTTTACCAGCTGCGTGCTTCAACACTCGGCGATACCATTCTGTGAGCTTGTGTGGCCTACCACTATGCGGCTGAGATGTTGTTGCTCCTAGACGTTTCCACTTCACAATAACAGCACTTACAGTGGACCAGGGCAGCTCTAGCAGGGCAGAAATTTGACGAACTCACTTGTAGAAAGGTGGCATCTTATGATGGTGCCACGTTGACAGTTAAGTAAAGCCATTCTACTGCCAATGTTTGTTTATGGAGATTGCATGGCTGTGTGCTCGATTGTATACACCTGTAAGCAAAGGGTGTGGCTGAAATAGCCGAATCCACTAATTTGAATGGGTGTCCACATACGTTTGTATATATATATAGTGTATCTCAGTCAAAGTAAGTACAGTTTTCCTCAATAAAGTAGCTATCAGCAAAGTCATGAAATTGAAATAGCCATTGTGGCAAGAT
Source organism: Oncorhynchus masou masou (assembly GCF_036934945.1). Classification (NCBI taxonomy): domain Eukaryota; kingdom Metazoa; phylum Chordata; class Actinopteri; order Salmoniformes; family Salmonidae; genus Oncorhynchus; species Oncorhynchus masou. The sequence continues at coordinate 68,589,270 of NC_088239.1, read as the reverse complement.
TGAGGATTTCCACTGGTATTCTGCCCTGTACTAAATGGAAGAGTTGGACTGTAAAGAACTGCGACCACAACCAAGTACAAGTATTTACTGTATACAAATTTTCCAGCCATATCCATGTGTCTGTTTGTGCGAAATCAAATCAAATCCAATTTTATTTGTCACATACACATGGTTAGCAGATGTTAATGCGAGTGTAGCGAAATGCTTGTGCTTCTAGTTCCGACAATGTAGTAATAACCAACAAGTAATCTAACTAACAATTCCTAAACTACTGTCTTATACACAGTGTAAGGGGATAAAGAATATGTACATAAGGATATATGAATGAGTGATGGTACAGAGCAGCATAGGCAAGATACAGTAGATGGTATCGAGTACAGTATATACATATGAGATGAGTATGTAAACAAAGTGGCATAGTTAAAGTGACTAGTGATACATGTATTACATAAGGATGCAGTCGATGATATAGAGTACAGTATATACGTATGCATATGAGATGAATAATGTAGGGTAAGTAACATTATATAAGGTAGCATTGTTTAAAGTGGCTAGTGATATATTTACATCATTTCCCATCAATTCCCATTATTAAAGTGGCTGGAGTTGAGTCAGTGTCAGTGTGTTGGCAGCAGCCACTCAATGTTAGTGGTGGCTGTTTAACAGTCTGATGGCCTTGAGATAGAAGCTGTTTTTCAGTCTCTCGGTCCCAGCTTTGATGCACCTGTACTGACCTCGCCTTCTGGATGATAGCGGGGTGAACAGGCAGTGGCTCGGGTGGTTGATGTCCTTGATGATCTTTATGGCCTTCCTGTAACATCGGGTGGTGTAGGTGTCCTGGAGGGCAGGTAGTTTGCCCCTGGTGATGCGTTGTGCAGACCTCACTACCCTCTGGAGAGCCTTACGGTTGAGGGTGGAGCAGTTGCCGTACCAGGCGGTGATACAGCCCGCCAGGATGCTCTCGATTGTGCATCTGTAGAAGTTTGTGAGTGCTTTTGGTGACAAGCCGAATTTCTTCAGCCTCCTGAGGTTGAAGAGGCGCTGCTGCGCCTTCTTCACGATGCTGTCTGTGTGAGTGGACCAATTCAGTTTGTCTGTGATGTGTATGCCGCGGAACTTAAAACTTGCTACTCTCTCCACTACTGTTCCATCGATGTGGATAGGGGGGTGTTCCCTCTGCTGTTTCCGAGCTAACCTTACGTTCCCAGGAAACGTCTAATCAAATAAGAATAAACTTTAATATGATTTGATTTGAAATTATGTTCTCTGGTAACGGAAGGTTATCTTGTGGTTCTTATTTTTATTTGTTTAATCTCTCTCTCTCTCTCTCTATATATATATATATATATATATATATATATATATATATATATATATATATATATACACACACACATTACCGGTCAAAAGTTTGGACACACCTACTCATTCAAGGGTTTTTCTTTATGTTTTACTATTTTCTGCATTGTAGAATAATAGTGAAGACATTAACACTATGAAATAACACGTATGCAATCATGTAGTAACCAAAAAAGTGTTGAACAAATCTAAATATTTTTTGTATTTCAGATTCTTCAAAGTAGCCACCCTTTGCCTTGATGTCAGCTTTGCACACTCTTGGCATTCTCTCAACCAGCTTCATGAGGTAGTCACCTGGGATGCTTTTCCAATAGTCTTGAAGGAGTTCCCTCATATGCTGAGCACGTGTTGGCTGCTTTTCCTTCACTCTGCAGTCCAAGTCATACCAAACCATCTCAATTGCGTTGAAGTCAGGTGATTGTGGAGACCAGGTCATCTGATACAGTACTCCATCACTCTCCTTCTTGGTCAAATAGCCTTTACATAGCCTGGAGGTGTGTTTTGATGTCTTCACTATTATTCTACAATGTAGAAAATAGTAAAAGTAAATCCCTTGAATGAGTAGGTGTATCCAAACTTTTGACTGGTACTCTATGTATATTTATTTTTATGGTGTAGATCAGCTTTAATAATGCAGAGGTTCTGGATGTTCTTATTGATAGTCATGAGTTATGATGACATTATAGAAGCTCACATACATTCCTTGTAGAAGCCGAGCACTCTAGTCAACATTCTAATGGAATTGCGGAAGGAATTTAATGTTCCGCCAAGCACTCACATTCATCTTGAAGTGCAATTAGTGGCGATAGATTTGCTCCACACAAGACCTGTGAAGTATGTCCATGGTCTTTTTCAAATGACCTGGGGCTAATTTGCGTAAATGTCTTTCTAAATTCTGGCGTACGTGGAGATTCTTGAATTTGCCTTATCAGCTAATTATTTCGATTTATAAAACTGCCGCACGCAACATATACAGGTTTTCATTGATAAATCAGAGCCATACTGTAGTCGTGTGCATGTGAACATTGTGTTTCAACCTGGCCTGAAAAATGCCCTCCATTCACCTTTTTTGGTAACAGAAACGCCCTCATTTGCTGTATGATTTGGAGATGTTGGAACTGGGCCATGATCATTTCGACTGCATCCCGAATAGGCTATAGCATTATCCAATCATACAAACTTTGTAACAGCAGTCAAAGAAAAGTCAAATTATTAAAGTTGATAAGCTTGTTAGATAACCTCCTTCAACAAATGACAGAATATTTCCTACATTTGGTCAAATCGAGTAGAAAATTATTTACTTTGTACTTACAAGCCATACAATGTGCATTCTCCCTACATTCCTCGCACGCGACAAGCAGCACTGCAGCTGCAATGAATGAGTATACAGTGCCTTGCGAAAGTATTCGGCCCCCTTGAACTTTGCGACCTTTTGCCACATTTCAGGCTTCAAACATAAAGATATAAAACTGTATTTTTTTGTGAAGAATCAACAACAAGTGGGACACAATCATGAAGTGGAACGACATTTATTGGATATTTCTAACTTTTTTAACAAATCAAAAACTGAAAAATTGGGCGTGCAAAATTATTCAGCCCCTTTACTTTCAGTGCAGCAAACTCTCTCCAGAGTTCAGTGAGGATCTCTGAATGATCCAATGTTGACCTAAATGACTAATGACGATAAATACAATCCAGCTGTGTGTAATAAAGTCTCCGTATAAATGCACCTGCACTGTGATAGTCTCAGAGGTCCGTTAAAAGCGCAGAGAGCATCATGAAGAACAAGGAACACACCAGGCAGGTCTGTGATACTGTTGTGAAGAAGTTTAAAACCGGATTTGGATACAAAAAGATTTCCCAAGCTTTAAACATCCCAAGGAGCACTGTGCAAGCGATAATATTGAAATGGAAGGAGTGTCAAACTACTGCATATCTACCAAGACCTGGCCGTCCCTCTAAACTTTCAGCTCATACAAGGAGAAGACTGATCAGAGATGCAGCCAAGATGCCCATGATCACTCTGGATGAACTGCAGAGATCTACAGCTGAGGTGGGAGACTCTGTCGATAGGACAACAATCAGTCGTATATTGCACAAATCTGGCTTTTATGGAAGAGTGGCAAGAAGAAAGCCATTTCTTAAAGATATCCATAAAAAGTGTTGTTTAAAGTTTGCCACAAGCCACCTGGGAGACACACCAAACATGTGGAAGAAGGTGCTCTGGTCAGATGAAACCAAAATGTAACTTTTTGGCAACAATGCAAAATGTTATGTTTGGCGTAAAAGCAACACAGCGCATCACCCTGAACACACCATACCCACTGTCAAACATGGTGGTGGCAGCATCATGGTTTGGGCCTGCTTTTCTTCAGCAGGGACAGGGAAGATGGTTAAAATTGATGGGAAGATGGATGGAGCCAAATACAGGACCATTCTGGAAGAAAACCTGATGGAGTCTGCAAAAGACCTGAGACTGGGACGGAGACTTGTCTTCCAACAAGACAATGATCCAAAACATAAAGCAAAATCTACAATGGAATGGTTCAAAAATAAACATATCCAGGTGTTAGAATGGCCAAGTCAAAGTCCAGACCTGAATGCAATCGAGAATCTGTGGAAAGAACTGAAAACTGCTGTTCACAAATGCTCTCCATCCAACCTCACTGAGCTCGAGCTGTTTTGCAAGGAGGAATGGGAAACAATTTCAGTCTCTCGATGTGCAAAACTGATAGAGACATACCCCAAGCGACTTACAGCTGTAATCGCAGCAAAAGGTGGCGCTACAAAGTATTAACTTAAGGGGGCTGAATAATTTTGCACGCCCAATTTTTCAGTTTTTGATTTGTTAAAAAAGTTTGAAAAATCCAATAAATGTCGTTCCACTTCATGATTGTGTCCCACTTGTTGTTGATTCTTCACAAAAGAATATAGTTTTATATCTTTATGTTTGAAGCCTGAAATGTGGCAAAAGGTCGCAAAGTTCAAGGGGGCCGAATACTTTCGCAAGGCACTGTAGCAAAGGGTTTTGATAAGCTTGCGTTGTTATTATTAGCGTCTTGTCTCTTTTCATATTGAGTAATATTTCACTTTTTCTGGATATCGGATTAACAACATGAATTGGTGCATGAGGCAGAAATAATGCAGTGCGACTTGCGTTTCTCCATTGTCTGGAAGACTGTGACCCCGTTTCTCAGCGGAGGGAGAGAGAGCGGGTGTCCCCTCAGAATGACCATCGGATGCAGGCCATCAGTCCAGTAAAAAAAAAAAGCTAATTATTATGTCACTCGGCTGTGCCTCACAAGTAATACAGCAAATGATCTATTATCAGTGTGATCATTTACCCAATTTTTTCAAATGTAATTTCAAAATGATGTTAGAAGAAAATCCAAGCATCGCCAATATTCAGTGGTAATGTACTGGGCATATAGCCTACTTGAAATCTCATTGCTACAGAACTGTAGAACATAATTGTTTTAAGTTAATGTTGCATTGGCTCGTGTTTATTTATTTTTTATCTGAGCGGTAGAGCTCGGGTTGCATTTTGACTCAGAAAGTGATCTTGTGCTTTGAATTTATGGCAACTTTGTGTGAAGTAAATCCACTAGGCTAAAGGCTTGCATGCGACAATCTGTTTGGATAATGTGCTGTTAGATTTTTTTGTGTAGGGCCTGTTGTGTAGGGCCTGCATTCATGCCACATAGGGGGGAAATGTTTTAATTTTCCAGGTCTCGTCATTACATTTTTTAGCTAAGTGTGAAGTGTTCACGAAAACACATGTTAATCCCTACTATAGGACGCACTATTTAGGGAATTGGGTGCCATTTGTGATAAAACCGTGAGAATGTATAGATAGTTCTGTACGACCAATGAGATGTTGTGTGTGACAGTATATAAGGAGATGTAAGGAGATGGTATGCAGGTGACCGGCAGGTGTATTATTAAACAGGTTGAACTTTGAGAACTGTCTGAGGTTCCTTGATTTGTTTCCTCACTCCTCTATGAGCATTGTTTGGCCTTCACGCTCTTCACTGAGACCTCCTGGCCTGTTACTCTGGCAGATGGCCAAGGGTGTGGATGTGTGTGTGTCTCATTTTCCTCTGCCATCAGCAGAGAGATAAAGAGGAGGGAGTCAGACCGGAAAGATAACAGGTACAGTAGTCTCACCTTTGCCATGGCAGTGTTCAGACTGGATAGGATACTAGGCATTAATAAGCAAGCAGCAACAGCGAGCAGACTGGGAGTAGAGGGCTCCAAATCATTGAAAACAACTCACAGTCACAGATGAGACCGACTCACATCAATGGAGGACAAGAAAATAGATTCTGTGTAAAAGTCACTGTTATTCTATAGGTGATGCCAAGAAACAAGCCAGAAAAGACTAATAATGATTCAGGTGAAATGAGTGGGACAATGTCTGTATACAGTATGTTAGAGCATGTGTCAAACAAGGCCCGTGGACAGAATCTGGCACTTCGGCCAGATGACACTTCTCTATCTGGCTCACGCAAGGATTTTGGGTGGTCAATGCATTCCATACCTCCAACCATGCACTGCACTTCAAGTTACAGCAAGCACTGCCAATGTGCTGCACGCCAAACGGCAGTGCATTGCCATACACATCCACCCCCCTCTTCCCAGACCCACACCTACACACGAGCCAGCCAGTGCACTGTATCATCTTATCAAAATTGGAACTGACCAAATCTTCTACCAGACCGAAAGTTTAAAGTTGTTGTAAGCTAAATGTCCATGCCAAGTTTCGGTTCCAACGAGTCATTGCTGTAGCCTACAGAAAATGTAATATTGGTTGTCAAAAAGTTATAAGATAAATAATTCACACGCGAGTATAAATTATACCTCGACGACAATAGGACACACAAGCGAGTATAAATGAGGCAACAGTTGAGTCATCTCCTTCATGAAATTAAAGCCTGATGTGCTAGCATCGATGAGTTGAACTTCCATTGCTCTGCTTTCGTGTGTCCCGTTTACAGCATGCAGCGTAGGTACAGTGTACAGACACAAGCACAGTCCAAGCTAGGCTACTAAAATGTTGCAGTCTGGCTTCGGTTTTTAAAGCTTGCAACAAAGTGCAGAGGAGAAACATGTAGGTCTATTACAGCAACATTTGAGCAGTAGCCTCGGCTGACTACTCAATTACAAGACTACAAGGGCGCACCATACAGCAATGCTGCATTCAACTGCACCAGTGATGCAGTGCAAAAAAATGTGAACATGTTTAAAAATATTTAAATATTACCTAGCTACATTTTTGTTATTCAGAGTTGTTACATCCTTTTTGATGAGGGTTGCACATTTGCAAGCATAGCAGCAAAGGCTGGACAAATATTATCTCATGTTTTATTTTAATATGTTAAAATGCTACATACAGTATCCTATATACCTCAGTGGACATTATAAAGGGCCATATTTTTTTCAAATAAAACAATAACTAGTTTGGGTCGCATGTCTGGCCTGCGAATTCGAGCAAATATTAATTTGAGAGAGTGGTAAGGGGTCAAATAGAGAGACTAACAGGATGGAGGGGTAAGGATGGAGAAAGAATGAGCGAGAGAAGGAGAAAGGATAAGAGAGAAAGTAATAAATATAAATAAAATGTAGAAAGAAATATGAAGTATATGCATCCCCACCTAGGCACTGTTCCAGAGAGGTAGAGATCGTGTCTAGACCTGGGCTCCCTGACTGCCATCCATGCTGATTGGGCATTGTTTGTTTTACACTTCAAATGTCAGGAGGAAACAGACAGAGCACTAAAATGTCAGAGTCAGTCTCCCAGTCAGCACACAGGTTTCATATTTACACTGCAGCAGCCATCACCACAGCTCATCTCCCAGGAAAGGTAAATCTAATTCTTAATCCACCTGCAGGGGAGAAATCAATGACTCCTCTCTCTCGCCCCTCCCCTCTCTCGTTCTCTTTCGCTTCCTCTTTCTTCCTCTTCTGTGGAAAGGTTGTGGACATGGTTTAATTTTTCCGGCTTTGTGAGAAATACCCAGCAGTAGGATTTTACAGTGAGGAGGCAACAATGCAGAACTGATTTTTCTTGCCAAGAGCTTTTTATTTGCAAGTGAAGTTAATAATAGCTGGCGACGGTACAATATATTTACAAACAAAATAACAAACAGGCTTTAGAGCAAGTACATCCAATTACCATAGAGATCTGTCAAAGAAAAACACAGGCTTAAACTATGTCTGTACCCAGCCACATGCCGACCTTACGCTGTTTGTGTGTCTCTGTCTGGCAAACAAAGTAATGACAGGTGCTAAAATAGGACTACCCATCATGCATCTGACCAATAAGAAGAATGCATCTGACCAATGAAAAGTCAATAATTACAATACTCACATGTTCAGGCCCCGGTTTCCCAATAACGATGGAACATAGGCTTGTGAGTGTTTTAACGATGCGTCTTTCCTACAAAGAAGATGTAACAAGGGTTTCCAAAAAACCACACAGAGCAGGTTCGCTAAGTAAATTGTTGAGGCCTGTGTCAAAACTGATAGGATCTAAAAAAAAGCACCATTGCTCTCGGATCAGCGTTCTCCCTTTCCAATCTAGAATTATACCATAAAACTGACGATGGATCAGCTCCTAGAGAGATATTATCACCTATGGCTACAAATAGTGAGGTGGCTTATTGTAATGCTTACCCTACACATCATGAAATATACAGTGCCTTCGGAAAGTATTCAGACCCCTTCACTTTTTCCACATTTTGTTGCGTTACAATGTTTGGGGCATTCCTCTGACATGCCTAGTATATAGGTCTTGGATGGCAGGAAGCTTGGCCCCAGTGATGTACTGGGCTATATGAACTACCCTCTGTAGCTCCTTATGGTCGGATGCCAAGCATTTGCCATACCAGGCGGTGATGCAAGAGCTCGGGATACTCTCGATGGTACAATTGTAGAACTTTTTGCAGATCTGGGGTCCCGTGCTAAATCTTTTCAGTCTCCTGAGGGGGAAAAGGTTTTGTCGTGTCATCTTTTCGACTTTCTTGGTGTGTTTGAACCATGATAGTTTGTTGGTGATGTGGAGACCAAGGAACATGAAACTCTCGACCTGCTCCACTACAGCCCTGTCCTTTTCCTGTAGTCCACTATCATCTCCTTTGTCTTTCTCAGATTGAGGGAGAGGTTGTTGTCGCTGACCTCCACCCTATAGTCTGTCTCATCATTGTAGATGATCACGCCTACCACCGTTGTGTCGTCAGCAAACTTAATGATGGTGTTGGAGTCGTGCTTGGCCAGGCAGTCATGGGTGAACAGGGAGTACAGGAAGAGACTAAGCATGCGCCCCTGAGGGGCCCTGTGTTGAGGATCAGTGTGGCAGATGTATTGTTGCTTACCCTTACCACCTGGGGGCATCCCGTCAAGAAATCCAGGATCCAGTTGCAAATGGATGTGTTTAGTCCCAGGGTCCTTAGCTTAGTGATTAGCTTTGCAGTCAATAGGATGTTGAACGCTGAGCTGTATTCAATGAACAGAATATGTCCAGGTGGGAAATGGCAGTGTGGAGTGTGATTGAGATTGCGTCATCTATGGATGTGTTGGGGCGGAATGCGAATTGGAGTAGGTCTAGGGCAGGGGTGTCAAAGTCAAATGGACGGAGGGCCAAATAAAAAATTTAGCTACAAGCCGAGGGCCGGACTGTTCGAATGTTCATTGAAAAGTTTTTAAATGACGCATATAGTCTAGTGAACCTAATTGAACCTACTGAAAACCTAACAAATATATTCCAATATGATCAGATAAATAAAGCAATATTTTCTTATGGCTCTGTCAGTAATCTTTAATTTTCAACAGACACAAAAGACAAATTTCCTTTATATAAAAATCCCCATAACATGAACATTAAATGAAAGAAACCGGTATTCAAGGCACCATCAGTAGCCTATATTTTCTATTTTAGCAAAAGTGGGCTAAATTTACTTCAAAGAAAAAAACAATAATAGCAATTTTCTATCATCCACTCAACTGAAATATTTTTAAAATATAATTGGATTGAAATACAATAAAATAAAGTGCAAAAATCTATTAATCAAAAACAACACTTTGTTTAAGGAGAAGTAACATGCAGTGAAAACAAATATTAAACTTTAACTTTTAAACTTGAACTGAGTAACATGAGTAACATTACATGCTCCATTTTCAAGGCTTTACCGCACAACGCTTCCTGGTGTATGATACAATGATAAGCTGTCAGCTCACCTGTCGCGTTTTCCTCTTGCATCTTTTCCCGTATCTTCGCCACCAGTCCGCTCCTGTGTCCACACATCGCAGGTGCTCCGTCGGTTGTCAAACCCACGAGTTTTTCCCAAGGCAGCTCCATCTCATTTACACATCTTGACACCTCTTCATACAAATCATGCCCCGTAGTTGTGCCATGCATAGGACGTAAAGCCAAAAACTCCTCTGTCACGCTTAGGCTGGAGTCCACTCCGCGGATGAAAATTGACAACTGGGCAATGTCAGAAATGTCGGTGCTCTCATCCACAGCCAAGGAATATGCAATGAAATCTTTTCCCTTTTTCACAAGCTGCTCTTTTAGATTGATGGACAACTGGTCTACTCTCTCGGCAATGGTGTTTCTGCTCAGACTCACATTTAAAAGAGTTGCCTTTTTTCTGGGCAAACTTCGTCACAAACTTTAATCATGCAGTTTTTGATGAAATCCCCCTCCGTAAATGGCCGGGCTGATTTAGCGATCTCTTCTGCCAAAATAAAACTGGCCTTGACAGCAGCCTGGCCTTGTGATTTGGCTTTTTTGAACAGAGCCTGTCGAGATTTGAGGCCTCGTTTTAATTCCTCTGCCTTTTGTAGCCTTTGTTCCATGTCCATATTCTTGTTTTTGTCCGCGTGTTTCGTTTCATAATGTCGTCTCAGATTATACTCTTTCAGTACCGCCACACTTTCTCCACACAGAAGACACACAGGTTTTCCAGCTACCTCCGTGAACATATACTCCGACTCCCACCTTGTTTGAAACCCCGGTTCTCAGTGTCCACCTTCCGTTTTGCCATTTTTGATGGGTATCTGAAAGTTAATTTTACTGTGATGCTGACGACTGCTGTGCCAATAAATATTGAAATGAAGCAGCCTACTGCTCGGTGCGTCACCGTTGCATTGTGGGAAATGTAGTATTGGTGCGTGTAAAAGATCTGCGGGCTGCCGGCTTGCTGCGGTCTGCGGGCCGGTTCTAATAATAAATCAAGATCATCCCAGGGGCCGTAAAAAACCTTCTCGCGGGCCGGATGTGGCCCGCGGGCCTTGACTCTGACATATGTGGTCTAGGGGTTCCGGGATGATGCTGTTGATGTGAGCCATGATCAGCCTTTCAAAGCAGTCATGGCTACCAATGTGAGGTAGTCATTTAGGCAGGTTGCCTTCGCTTTCTTGGGCACAGGGACTATGGTGGTCTGCTTGAAACTTGTAGGTACTACAGACTCGGTCAGGAAGAGGTTGAAGATATCAGTGAAGACACTTGCCAGTTGGTCCACGCATGCTCTGAGTAAACGCCCTGGTAATCCATCTGGCCCTGTGACTTTGTGAATATTGACCTGTTTAAAGGTCTTGCTCACATGGGAATCCGAGTGGCGCAGCGGTCTAAGGCACTGCATCTCAGTGCTAGAGGCATCACCACAGACCCTGATCTATTCCATTCCAGGTTGTATCACAACTGGCCGTGATTGGGAGTCCCATAGGCTGGCGCACAATTGACCCAGCGTTGTTTGGGTTAGGATTTGGCCGGGGTTGGCCGTCACTGTAAATAAGAATTTGTTCTTAACTGACTTGCCTAGTCAAAAAAGGTTGTTCGTAATAGTTTGCAAGCCCCACCTCATCCAACGAGCATCAGTGCAGGTGTTGTATGATTCAATCTTAGTCCTGTTTTTAGACTTTGCCTGTTTGATGGTTCGTCTGAGGGCATAGCGGGATTTCTTATAAGCGTCTGGATCAGTGTCCCTCCTTGAAAGCCGCAGATCTAGCATTTAGCTCGTTGCGGATGTTGCCTGTAATCCCTGGATTCTGGTTGGGAAATGTACGTACAGTCACTGTGGGGATGCCATCATCAATGCACTTATTGATGAAGCCGGTGACTGAGGTGTTGTACTCCTCAATGCCATTGCATGAATCCTGGAAGATATTCCATTCTGTGCTCGCAAAACAGTACTGTATCGTAGCATCCATGTCATCTGGCCACTTCTGTATTGAGCGAGTCACTGGTACTTCCTACTTTAGTTTTTGCTTGTAAGCAGGAATCAGGAGGATAGAATTATGGTCAGAAATTGAGGGCGAAGGAGAGCTTTGTACGCATCTCTGCGTGTGGAATAAAGGTGGTCTAGAGTTTTTTTTCCTCTGGTTCCACATGTGACATGCTGGCCAAAATGAGGTAAAACGGATTTAAGTTGGCCCATATTAAAGAGTCCGCCTCTAGAAGCACCACTTCTGGATGAGCATTTTCCTTTTTCCTTTTTATGACCTTATACAGCTCGTTGAGTGCGGTCTTAGTGCTGGTGTCGGTTTGTGGTGGTAAATAGACGACTACGAATAATATAGATGATTACTTTCTTCGCAGATATTGTGGTCCATAGCTTATCATGAGGTACTCTACCTCAGGTGCGCAATACCTCGAGACTTCCTTAGTATTAGATTTCGTGCATCAGCACCACTTTGATTACAGCCACGAGGCAATATGCATGGCACACCTGTATTTAGGGAGTTTATCCCATTCTTCTCTGCAGATCCTTTCAAGCTGTCAGGTTGGATGGGGAGCTTAACTGCACAATATGTTTAGGTCTTTCCAGAGATGTCCGAACTGTTTCAAGTGTAGGCTCTAGTTCGGCCACTCAAGGACATTCAGAGAATTGTCCCTAAACCACTCCTGCATTGTCTTGGCTGTGTGCTTAGGGCTGTCCAGTTGGAAGATGAACATTCACCCCAGTCTGAGATCCTGAGTGCTCTGGAGCGAGTTTTCTTCAAGGATCTCTCTGTACTTTGCTCCGTTCATCTTTCCCTCTCCTGACAAGTCGCCCAGTCCCTGCCACTGAAAAACATCCCCACAGCATGATGTTGCCACCACCATGCTTCACCGTAGGGATGGAGCCAGGTTTCCACCAGATGTGACACTTGGTATTCAGGCCAATCTTGGTTTCATCAGACCAGAGAATCTTGTTTCTCATGGTCTAAGTCCTTTAGGTGCCTTTTGGTAAACTCCAAGCGGGCTGTCATGTGCATTTTACTGAGGAGTGGCTTCCGTCTGGCCACTCTACGATAAAGTCCTGATTGGTGGAGTGCTGCAGAGATGGTTGTCCTTCTGGAAGGTTCTCCCATCTCCACAGAGGAACTTGAGAGCTCTGCCAGAGTGACCATCGGGTTCTTGGTCACCTCCTTGACCTACTCTAGGAAGAGTCTTGATGGTTCCAAACGTCTTTAATTTAAGAATGATGGAGGCCACTGTGTTCTTGGGGAACTTCAATGCTGCAGAAATGTTTTGATACCCTTCCCCAGATCTGTGCCTCAACACAATCATGTCTCTGAGCTTTACGGTCAATTCCTTTAACCTTTTGGCTTGATTTTTGCTCTGACATGTATTGTCAGCTGTGGGACCTTAATTAGACAGGTGTGTGCCTTTCCAAATCATGTCCAATCAATTGAATTTACCACCGTTGAACTCCAATCAAGTCGCGGGATCATCTCAAGGACGATCAATGGAAACAGGATGCACCTGAGCTCAATTTCGAGTCACATAGCAAAGGCTCTGAATACTTATGTAAATTATTTATTTATGTATTTTGTTTTTAATACACTTGCTAAAATTTAAAGAATCCTGGTTTTGCTAATTCATTCAAAATAGTAGCGAGGCGATTTCTATGTAATACGTTGTCTGTTGTCTAAATGGTCTGCTGGAATAACATATTGACAATAGGAGTCGTATTTAAATAACTCAATCAAAGAAGAGACAGTTACCTAAATCTAATGAATTCTAATAATAGTGGAGAGGTAATTGAGATAGAGTTGTGCCCACCGAAATGTGTTATTTATTCTTATGGATTGACTGATGCATTTTATAAATTTGGCACTTTACATGTTATTTTTAAAGTCTTGGACATTTCATAAGTGTGAAGCCGAAAGAGAAGAGAAAGTTGAAGTTTGCTTTTAATATCACGATAGAGGTAAGGCAGAACGTTGTTTGAGTAGGGGTTATATTTTTGCCTACTGGTAAGAATAAGAGAGTTGGTTGTGTGCGCTGGGCTATGTTAGGCTGTAAGGGATTCAGGTGTGAATAAGGAAACATTTTGTGGTAAGTTTCTGATGATTGATGCTTGGTGAATTTGAGCAGGAAGTTTAATGTATTCTAACATTATAATCTGTTTCCATTACATGGAACAATGTCAGGTCATTACTGAGTGGAGGGGAGCCTGGACATTTAGAATCTTGAATACAAGACATGCGTCAGTGTATTGCACAAGATTTTTTCCAACTTGGGAGCTCATGCTTTCTGAGAATGTAACAGTGATTATAGCTATTGGGCTTCCTATCAAGCACTTTGAGAGCCTGTTTGCAGACAGAATGAATGGGTTTTAATGTTGTAAAGCAAGCTTGGGCCAAACTCGTCAGGTAATATGTTAAGTGGGGGAATATCATATATTTGAAGTATAGTTTTGTTACGTCTGTAGTCAAACAATTTCATATGTTTTGGAAATTAGCTAGGTTGAATTTGGTTATTTGAGTTACATTTTTCATTTGCTTTTTAAAAGAGAGGTTGGAATCAAGTATGATGCCGTGGTTCTTAAAATCAGATACCACCTGGAGCTTTTCCCCTGATACATAGACCTCTGTCTCAGGGGAATCAGTTGATTTATTTGTGAGGAACATGCAGACTGTGTTTTTGCTATGCAAACATGAGTCCCTGAGCAACTTTGTCATCTGAACCATTACAGTAGTTAGTACTTGTGTAGCTTGTTGTTTACTATTTGCATGCATTTATCACTGTATCATCTGCATACATTGGAACTTCAGACCCTGTACAGACAGAAGGAAGATCATTAATATATGAGCTGAACAGTATTGACCTTTGGGGCATGCCAACATTGTAGCTATGAGTTAGCTATGAGTGGAAAAGAGAGAGTTTTGACTCTTACGCTGATGAGACCAACTTTTTAACTTTTTATGATTGGGGACCAGTATTGAGTAGCTTGGATGAATAAGGTTCCCAATGTAAACGGCCTACTTCTCAGTCTCAGTTGCTAATATATGTATATTATTATTACTGTTGGATAGAAAACACTCTAAAGTTTCTAAAACTGTTTGAACGAAGTATGTGAGTATAACAGAACTCATATGACAAGCAAAATCTTGAGGAGAAATCAAAACAGGAAGTGAGATATCTGGGCTTTGTATGTATTCACCAGGGTCCCCAATAAAATTACCTTGAGATATGAATGATGTTGCACTTCCTAGGGGTTCTACTAGATGTCAACCATCAATATAAATTATAATGAGGCTTCTACGTTGTTGTGGGAGTGAAGGAGAGCAGAATATATCAGCTGTCCATCAAGCAGCCATTTTGTGATGACACTTTTTCCTTATGATACCCACTTGCGTTCCATGGCTAAAGAAGACTAGAAGTTATGCTCCGGTTGGAATTTTATTGAAGCTATATGTTAAAAACATTCTAATGATTGATTCTGTACTTAGTTTGAAATGTTTAATATCACTTTTTGAAGTTTTTGTCCGATATAAAGCTGACCAGAATTAGTGTTTGGATATGTATACCAAATGCTCTAACAAAAGAAGGTATTTGGATATAAATAACGGACATTTTCGAACAAAACAAACATTTACTGTGGACCTGGGATTCCTGGAGTGCTTTCTGATGTAGATCATCAAAGGTAAGGGAATATTTATCATATAATTTCTTGTTTATGGTGATGCCATCTTTGCGGCTGTGGTGTTTTTAAATTGAGCTCCGTCCCAGATTATTGCATGCATTTCTTTTTCCGTAAAGTTTTTTTTAAATCTGACACAGAGGTTGCATTAAGGAGAGATATTTCTATAATTGCATGTGTATAACTATATTTGTAATGTTGGGTGAGTGATGAGTGAGGAGTCAAATGCAGAGTGCGAAGTGAATGGGAAAAACGCTTTAATGTCCTTCAAAACGTAACAGGTAGATAACATGGGTGAATGCCCTAAAACACTGGCACTAAACAAACCCAACACCTAGTTACAAACACTGGACAGTAAAACCCCAAAACAAACACGATACTTCACCAAACGTAACAAACCAACAAGCCCGCACAAACACCCATCCCAAAACTCCAACAAGGAACAGGTGAAAACAATTAGACAAAAACAAATGAAAAGGAAAAAGGGATCAGCGGCAGCTAATAGACCGGCGTCGACAAGCACCACCCGAGCAGGAAGGGGCGCCACCTTCGGTGGTTTTCGTGACAATATTATCATCTACATTTATGATGAGTATTTCTGTTGAATGATGTGGCTATGCAAAATCACTTGATGTTTTTGGAACTGGTGAATCAAACGCGCCAATGTAAACTCAGATTTTAAATATGAACTTTATCAAACAAAACATGCATGTATTGTGTAACATGAAGTCCTATGAGTGTCATCTGATGAAGATAATTCAAGGTTAGTGATTCATTTTCTTTATTTCTGTTTTTTTTCTGAATGACATTTTTCTGGAAAATGGCTGTGCTTATTGTGGTTTGGTGGAGACCTAACATAATCGTTTGTTGTGCTTTCGCTGAAAAGCCTATTTGAAATCAGACACTTGGTGGGATTAACAACAAATAGATTTAAAATTATATAAGACACATGTATGTTTTAGGAATTGGAATTGAGATTTCTGTGGTTTGAATTTTGGCTCCCTCTATTTCCACTGGTAGTTGTCATATCCATCCTGGTATCGGGAATGCAGGCATAACAGGTTTTAGATTTGTTAAACAACAGGTTGGTTTTTACTAAATTTATGCAACAGTTTGAAATGATTAGAGTCCTGGAAAGGGGTTATGGGTTTGTTTATTGTTTACTGTTTGTTTATTTTAGGTGTTGATTTCACTTAATTAAACATTGTATTATCTGATGTGTTTGAGTGATTCTTTCTTCCGGGATGGAAGTCACCTAAAGTATGTATGTTTAAGGAGACACAGGAGAACACGTCTACATTTTTATTAAATGCCTGGGATTAAATATGGCTGATTCCTTATGCTGAGAAATTTACTACATTTGCGACCGAGGAAAAAATGATTACATTAGTCTAGTAATGATACAAGGATAATTGTATCTAAGGGTAGTGCATGTTCAATTAAGCATACATATACATTGATGTAGATTAAAACTAATTATTAATGATTTGAGGGAGTACAGTGGAATTATCATTATTATTAGGTTTTGTTTGTAGTTAACTTTTGGGTTTCTGGTGTTTCATTGTCTCTTTGGAATGTTTCCTGGGGCTATAATCTTTCAGAGTGAGTAAGATTGAGACCGTAAACTACCAAAATTGAAAAGGCCTGGTAATTTTTTTTGTTTTTACCTTAAGGTTTGAAAATACCCACACACAACACATTTGTTATGACTATTTGTTGGTGGTTTTAAAATACTATGTTTGTTTATGTGTTCTATTTCCTTTGGGTTTGGTGAGTTTTACATTTGTGTTAGTGCTAAAGATTTATTTTTTGAACACGTGAATTCTGTTGATAAAGGAATGTTCTGCGAGTCTGCGATACAACATGTAGGAAATGTTTGTCTATTTTACTTTAATTTGTCCAATATAGTAAACACTTCTTTGAAGGGTTTGTATGACCTATATCATGACTTTCCATTGTGGTTTGATCACCCTCATTGGAAAGCCATTTGGATAATGAATTTAAGGTAATTTGTAATACTGATTTCAAGGTAATTTGATTATAATTATGTAGTTTGTAGTTCTTCACCATATTTGTAATTTGGACCAATGTGAAGAAGGAGAGGGCATTGCCTTTGTAAAATTATAGTAATTTGGAATCATGATGCTTGTCTTTGTCACGCCCTGGTCTTAGTATTTTGTGTTTTCTTTATTTATTTGGTCAGGCCAGGGTGTGACATGGGTTTTGGTATGTGGTGTGTTTTTTTTCTTGGTTTTTCACAGGTATTGGGATTGAAGCTTAGTGGGGTTTTCTAGCTTAGTCAATGGCTGTCTGAAGTGGTTCTCAATCAGAGGCAGGTGTTTATCGTTGTTTCTGATTGAGAACCATATTTAGGTAGCCATATTCTTTGTGTGTCGTGGGTGATTGTCCTTGTCCTTGTGTTAGTTTGCACCAGTTTATGCAGTTTCGGTTTTCACGTTTCTTGTTTTGTAGTGTTTGTGTTTAGTAGTTTTTTTTATTAAACATGAATCTCAATAGCCACGCCGCATTTTGGTCTGACTCTCCTTCGCCTAAAGAAAACCGTGACAGTCTTGGGTCATGTTCATTAGGCACCAAGGGAATACATTTTATTTTAAGTAGGAGTCACTACTTGGATTTGCCCAACAAGATATTCTAATTTTAGTTTCTGAGATGGAAATAGTAACTTCCAACATACTATGCTGATACATTGGAGTGTGATAGATAACTAAAGCTTATTTTATTAAACTCCATTGTTGCATGCACTGCATTATGCATTAAATATGTGCTTTTCACTGTCTATGGAAAGTGTGGCTTTGAATCTCGTAAACTGTATGCATTTTTTTGTTTTTCTTCGTGGGTTCATGCAGGTGACTGTGTATCAACCTTCCCAGACAAATTGCTAGAATGCTTAGAAAATGTGTTGGGGGTTTGAATGAGACTGAGTTGGTCATGTGTAGGAACCCCATGCAATGAGTTACTGTTTTGTGATTTTTAGGATATATGCATTTTCTATGTGAATAAATGTTCTTAAATCTTGTCATTTTCTTTTAACCTCTCCTGAACAAGGCAGTTAACCCACCGTTCCTAGGCCGTCGTCAAAATTAAGAATTTGTTCTCAACTGACTTGCCTAGTTAAATAAAGGGTCGTATAACCTCAGCATCCATTGTTCTCAATTTCTGCCTGAAGTTATATCCTAATCTAACTGCCTGTAGCTCAGCCCCAGAGGCAAGCATATGCATATTCTTGGTATCATTTGAATGGAAACACTCTGAAATTTGTGGAAATGTTAATTGAATGTAGGACAATATAAAACAGATCTGGTGGAAGAAAAGAGAAAGAGCATACATTCTTTTTTTTATTGTTGTAGCATCATCTTTCACATGTATTAGAATAGCCACACAGTCAGGATGCTGGAGATAATTTTGATGGATAAAACGGGAGGGCACCTGTAGGTGTGCAAAGCTTTTGGTAGATTTACATATATGGAGGAGGGCATTTGCCATTCTGGTAAAATACATTGTCTATTGTAGAGGAGAGGAGACGTATAGGACAGCTGGAAACACTAAAGATGGAGACACATAGTCTACAGATTCTAGACAACCACATTAAGAGAAGGAGACATGTAGGCGCCAAGACGGCTGGACACACCAAAAACTAGAGGAAACACAGTCTGCTGATCCGAGATAAAGACACACATACAAAAGAACACATGGAGCTAATTACAGGGTCAAAGCATAGGTCATAGGTTAGAGGGACGTATATTAGTTTTAGGTCAAAGCAAGGGTCTTGCCAGAAACAGAAAGCAGATGTGGGTGTTAGTGGGCAAGCAAGTAGGAAGCCTGAACTAAAAAAGATAATGATAAACAAAGAATCAGGGAAATATGTATATCTGCATATGGGGTGGACCGATATGAGATAGGTGGATAAATACTGGAGCCGGGGCTCTGGAAAGTGGAGTGTGTTCCGCGGACCATCCCGGCTTGCTATACTCTTGTATTAAAAGCCGAATTGACTTCACAAGTTCTGTAATGCGTTGTATTTGATCCGATTTTCTACAACATATTGGCAAGCTTACCAGTAGGGTCAGGGACTGAAGACGTTCTTGGCTGGCCGTGGGATCTTTGGGGCAATCTGGCAAGACAAGGGTGGCCACCCAGCTTTAAACAGGGTAAGCAAAAAAGTTCTTACAATAGCTGAAATGTCTGCGTAGATTGCCACAAAAGATCCTGTAGCAGCAAGGGGAGCGTCAAGTAGGTCTCTCTCTCAAATGTCCTAAAAACTATAGAAACGAAAGAACTTTTGAATTGAATGAATTGCATGCATGTATATAAGCTTGGGAATTGTATAAATACGAATGTGTATGCATGCCAAGTGAGTAAGTAGGCGGGGGATGTCAACTTCGCTGGCGTCGGGTGTTTGAACGGAGGGAGCGGGCATTTGCTGTGGTCAGACTGCTCGAACGGACCTATGTGTCTGGTTTGATTGAGGGAATTGTTCCGTCTGATTCTGCTTGGCCGGGCTCGACCGTTTCGGGATCTGTTTTGAGATGTGCGTAAACACAGCTCATTCAACCTGAGCGAGCGACCCGTGTCGGGAGAGTGATTCGAGCTGCCCCCTCATTGAGCCATTCATATTGGGGACTTTTCATGTGAGCTGACTGGGGTGACTGTTTTGCGCTCTCTGGCTGAACAGCTGGGGTTGGGCGTAGGCTACTTTATTGATAAGTAGATAGGGAAATATCCATGGCTACCTGTCTAGGAAAGAGGTCTGAAACGGACCTATATATTATAGGACAGAAAGAACGCTTGCCTGATTGTGCGACGTTCAACTGAAAAAGGAAATCCTGCGATACCGCTTCAAATATATATCAGAAGGTCTGTATGGTTAGGATAATTTAAGTAATTATAGAAATCCTGCGATACCGCTTCAAATATGTACCAGAAGGTCTGTATGGGTAGGCTACTTTATTGATAAGTAGATAGAGCGGTAGCCACGGATTTTTCCCTATGAAAGAGGTCTGAAACTGACGGATATTTAGAACAGGAAGAACGCATGCCTGATTGTGCGACGTTAAGTTTAAACTGTATGTTGTTTTTAGGTAAAAATAAAAGAATGGAATTTTCACCAAGCGGTGTATAGAATCTGATCGATCAATAAGTGGTTCATAGAGAGTACAGTTTATATGTGATAAAATACATACTAGATGACGTTTTACCGAACTTCTAGTAAGGATACCGATGTGATTTACAAATAGCCCCACTTGGAATCATTTTGCACGGAAACAACAGTTTCAGTGGCGATAAAATACGTGGAGAAGTTGTTATTAGCGTCAAAAGATGGAAAATAAACGTATATGAGAAATCGCAAACGTGGTAAAATTAGTTAGAAGAAAAGCAAATTGTAATATGGGTAAGATACCAATAACTGACCAGGAAGAAACTAGGCGTTCTGTGCATGGCTAAAACTTTTATCGCATGCTCAGGAAAAGTAAGGGGATTTTGGTATATGTAACATCATTAGCTTGTTGAATTAAAAGGTAGCATTGTGAATGTTAACGAAATGTACATTTCTTTTCCAGAAAATAAGGGCTACGTTTTCTCTGGTAAAAATGTCATTGGAGACCGTGGTACTGAGGAACGCAGTTAGAGATATTCGGCCACTTTTTATTAGTATCTGGATAAGGCTGTTATAGCGCGATGATGGAGTTCTGGATAAGTGAGGCCAGCTCATGTGTATTCTTGGCCTATGTGCGAGAGTGGATTTCCTTTGGAGGGGTTTTTGTTCAGTTCAGTTTCAAATTGAGTAAATGTTTTTGAAAATATATTTAAGTTGTTTCTAAAGAAAAGAGAGTGGAAACATTTTAATGGTGTCAAATGCCCTGGATCCTAAGAATTTCCCGTGAAGACTGATCAACTTCACTAGAAATTGTTGGAACAGGTGGGAGTTAATTATAAAATGATTGAGAAACTGTTTGGATTGGCTGTCAACCCCGTGGCTTCCAAACTCACGAGCACCGCCCGTAATCGCAGGAGGTGACTATCCCAGTCCTCGCTGTGGATGACCACATCGTCTATGTACGTCGCTGCATACTCTTGATGGGGCTGTAGAATGGCATCCATGAGACGTTGGAAGGTTGCAGCGGCACCGTGCAGTCCAAAGGGCATCCTCACATACTGGAAAAGCCCCTCTGGGGTGGCGAAGGCAGTCTTTGGGCGATCCTCCGGAGCCACCGGCACTTGCCAATATCCCTTCGTCAAATCCAGGGTAGTGATGAACTTGGCCTTTCCTAAGCGCTCCAAGAGTTTATCCACGTGGGGCATGGGATACGCATCGAATGTAGAGATGGCATTCACGCCCCTGAAGTTGTTGCAGAGTCTCATACTACCATCGGATTTGGGGACCAGGACTATGGGACTGGACCACTCACTCGTCGAGGGCTCGATCATGCCCATCCTCAACATCTCCCTAACCTCTTTCTTAGCGATGACTCGGCGAGCCTCAGGAATCCTGTAATGGCGGATATGCACCTTCTTGCCGGGTTCAGTGTGGATATGGAGGAACAGGACATCTGTTTGTCCTGGGAATGGAGAGAATATTCGACCGAAGTTCATAATCAGCTTGTCTAGCTGTCTTGACTGCTCTGGTAGGAGAGTTTTGGCCACGGCGCACCTGTGGTAGAGCCTCCTCTTTTTCTTTGCCCTCCAGGGCTATCAAAGCCACCTCCTCCTCTCGTCCATGGTACGTCTTCAGCAGGTTTGTGATAGAGTTGGACCTTCTTCCTCCTGTCAGGTTGCTTGATGAGGTAATTGACCAGTGAGACCCTTTTCATTACCTCGTAGGGCCCCCTCCACTGCGCCAGCAAGCGATATTCGGCCGTGGGCACAAGCACCATCACTTTCTCTCCCACGGTGAACTCACGGGGGGTCGCGGACTTATCATAGGCCCGGCCTTGGGTCCTTTGGGCCTTCTCCATATGCTCCTTGACTAAGGGCCACACTGCTGACAGGCGGTCTCTCATCAGGGTAACGTGTTCGATTGTGGATCGAAAGGGGCATGGTTGGGTCTCCCAGGTCTCCTTGGCTAAGTCGAGGATTCCTCGACAGGGTCTGCAATAGAGCAATTCAAACGGAGAGAATCCAGTGGATGCCTGGGGTACTTTTTCCCGTCTCGGGACACCACTCTTCTCAACATGCTTTTAATCGTTTTTCAAGCGTTCACACAACCCGTCTGTTTGAGGGTGGAATATGCTTGTACGTATCTGTTGAACCTGATATAACCGACACAAGTCCTTCATCAACCGGGACATGAACGGGGTTCCTTGATTGGTTAAAATAGTCTTGACGAGGCCCACACGAGACAACATCAGGAATAACTCCTTGGCAATTCCCTTTGACGACATGTTACGCAGGGGTATGTCCTCCGGGAACTTGGTAGCATAATCTATAACCACTAGGATGTACTCATGTCCTCTGGCGGATTTTGGGAGGGGTCCTACGAGGTCCATAGCTATGCGTTCAAAGGGAGTCTCTATGATGGAGAGAGGAATCAAAGGGTTACGTAGGTGTGGCCGTGGGGCTGTACGTTGACATTGAGCACACGTCCTACAATACCTGGCCACATCTCTGGTTACCCGGGGCCAATAGAATCTCTGCATGATTCTGTCAATAGTCTTGTCTCGTGCCAGGTGTCCTCCTAGGACGTGGGAATGGGCTAACTGTAGAACTGTATCCCTGTATGGCCTAGGCACCATTAGTAATTCCTGGTTTTCCCCCCTTCGTTGTACGACCCAGTATAAGAGACCCCGCCTGATTGCATAGTAAGGAAGAGGGGGCTCACCTGATCCGTCGACGTTCCTCCCGTCGATCACCTTCACCTTCCTCATGGCGTCCCTTAGATCTGGGTCTCTATGCTGCGAGGTGCCGAACTGTCCCTTTAATTCCTGGGGCAGGTCGACCTCGGTAGAGGGAGGTGGAGGTTGTTCCACATCCCCATCAGGGGTGAACGAGGAGAATCCCTTCCAGGTTCCCTCCTCGGATGGAGCTTCGAATATATCCCTTAGTGCTTGGTTGCTCCCTCCTTCCTGCGTTGTGTAGTACCCTTCACAAGTGTCTTCATCGGTGGTTTCCTGGAATATCTGTTGTAAACGTTGGGTCGCTATTTCTTCCTCTGCTGCAGAGGACGAGGACGCGGCTACGTCTCCTGAAATTTCATACAGGAAATGCCCCAGATTTTGAATGCGCTGTGTTCCAATGTCTCCTGATATGGCTGTGAATGTGCCAGGAATGAGCCTACACTTTCTGTCGTTTCCCCAAGGTGTCTGCAGCATTGTGACGTATTTGTAGGCATATCATTGGAAGATTGACCATAAGAGACTACATTCACCAGGTGTCCGCTTGGTGTTCTCCGTCAAAATTATTGCGCAATCTCCAGCTGCGTCCACTTTTCCATTAAATCATTCATGGCAGTTGCCTTTCTCCTCTGAACTTATCATCGAATAGATATGTGAAAAACACCTTGAGGATTGATTCTAAACAACGTTTGCCATGTTTCTTTCGATATTATGGAGTTAATTTGGAAAAAAGTTTGGCGTTGTAATGAGTGAATTTTTATTTATTTTTTCTTCGCCAAACGTGATGAACAAAATGGAGCGATTTCTCCTACACAAATAATATTTTTGGAAAAACTGAACATTTGCTATCTAACTGAGAGTCTCCTCATTGAAAACATCCAAAGTTCTTCAAAGGTAAATGATTTTATTTGAATGCTTTTCTTGTTTTTGTGAAAATGTTGCCTGCTGAATGCTAGGCTTAAAGCTATGCTAGCTATCAATACTCTTACACAAATGCTTGTATAGCTATGGTTGAAAAGCATATTTTGAAAATCTGAGATGACAGTGTGGTTAACAAAAGGCTAAGCTTGTGAGCCAATATATCTATTTCTTTTGCGATTTTCATGAATAGATAACGTTGCGTTTTGCTAATGAGCTTGAGGCTATGATTACGCTCCCGGATACGGGATTGCTCAGTGAGTCAGACACAAACAAGAGTGTGTATTGGAACACATCTGTTAGTTTACTGAAGTTTAGATAGAGTTGGCAATTAGTACAGCAACAGTGTGTGCCAACTGTAAAGTATAATTGATTCCTTAAAATTTCCTAATTAGTGTTTGGTTATTTTTCACATATCGCCTTGCTAGGGGGAACAAGTCAGAGACGTGCGTGTGCTTTTTTTTTGCATGTGCTTCTCCTGCCACTGCGGCAGTACCTGTCACACTGCAGTATTCTATCACTATTGTTCTCTCTGGACTACTCTCTCTCTCCCTCTCTTTCTATCCCCTACTCTCCCTCTCTATTGCTTCCATCTGTTTCTCTGTCCCCATTACTCCCCCTCTTTCCCTCACTGTTTTTGTTGTTTTCATTCTGTTTTGCTGTGACTGTTCTTGTGCATGTGTGTGTGTGTAGGGTTCTGTATCGCTGTGACTAGGGAGCTTGTGCCTTACTGCTGTGTGTGTGTGTGTTTTACTGTTAGACAGGAGAGTAAATTAAGAGGTATGGGGCTGGGATGACAGCTTTGATGCCGGTGATTCATTTTCATGAAGCAGAAATCTCCTCAGAGTTACTGGACGAGAGAGATGGTGACAGGTGTGTATGTGCTTTCACTCATATCTGGAGATAGCCAAATCCGCTAATTTGAAGGTATTTCAGCCATACCTGTTGCTGACAGGTGTATAAATTTGAGCACACAGCCATGCAATCTCCATAGAGAAACATTGGCAGTAGAATGTTACGTACTGAAGAGCTCAGTGACTTTCAACGTGGCAGTGTCATGGGATGCTACCTTTCAAACATGTTAGTTCATAAAATGTTTGCCCTGCTAGAGCTGCCCCTGTCAACTTTTAGTGTTGTTATTGTGAAGTGAAAACGTCTAGGAGCAACAGCCGCTCATCCGCAAAGTGGTAGGCCACACAAGCTCACAGAACCGGATCACCAAGTGATGAAGCGCGTATCGTGTAAAAACCATCTTTCCTCGGTTCCAGAACTCACTACCGAGTTCCAAACTTCCTCTGGAAGCACATTAACTGTTCGTCTGGAGCTTCACGAAATGGGTTTCCATGGCCGTGCAGCCGCACACAAGCCTAAGATCACCATGCGCAATGCCAAGCGTCAGCTGGAGTGGTGTAAAGTTTGCCGCCATTGGACTCTGGAGAAGTGGAAATGCATTCTCTGGAGTGATGAATAAAACTTCTCCATCTGGCAGCCATATGGATGATTCTGTGCTTTCATCTTTTTGGCAACATTTTGGGAAAGGCCCTTTTTACTGTTTCAGCAAGACAATGCCCCTTGCATAAAGCGCAGGGCTCTGGCCTGCACAAAGCCCGGACCTAAACCCCATCAAACACCTTTGGGATTAATTGGAATGCAGACTGCGAGCCAGGCCTAACCTCCCAACATCAGTGCCTGACCTCTGATGTTCTTGTGGCTGAATGGAAGCGCCCCGCAGCAATGTTCCAACATCTAGTGTAAAGCCTTCCCAGAAGTGTTGAGGCTGTTATAGCATCAAAGCGGTGACCAACTCCATATCATTGCCCATGATTTTGAAATGTGTCTGTATGTGTTAGCGTACACATGCTCCATTTCAATGCTGGTGCCTATGAATCCCTAATCTGTGTGGGTGAATTGGTGATGGATGAGGATGGATATCTAGGCCCTCCAGATTGGCTGGACAGACCCCCAACCTATACATTTCACTCTCCAAGCCACTGGACGTATTACCCTGTAGGCTTTGGTACAAATATAGAACTAATGGCTAGAAGCCAGAATTTGACCTGCCAACTACAAGAGCACCACCAGGTCAAAAGCAGCCTTAAGGTTCAGCGTATTCTGGCTAATATAAATATCCTCGCTAATTTCCTGAGCTGAAGAAGTGAGATCACATGAAAATACGGAATAATTGGTATTGTATACCATGATTAGGACCAGGTTCTAATCCATGGTGGTGAGGGTCTGGTTATGGAACATAGAGGTATGTTCTCCCTCTGACTGTTTTTTTCTGGAGTGGTGGTTATCTACTGCCAGTGTGGTGAAATCAGACCTGAGTGTAAAAGAGATCCCTGCGCTCAATCTCTGACACACTTCGGTTGTAACCCCTTTCAAATCATCCCCCTGGTCTGTGACTTTCTCTACCTCATCCCTCTTTTATTCTTGACACTGTCACTTCCCCTGCTGTATCACACACGATGAAACACATCTTACGTTATTATTTTTCTCTCCCCTGCATCTATTAGATTAAAAGTCTTCCAGACCCACAGCTCCAGCCAGCCCACTGCACAGTGCTAACCTGCCCGGGAGCAGAGTGCCTGTGTGGGGCCGACATGACAACCTGTATCCCCTCCCTGGCTCTCCTCCGGTAACTGTCACATACTCACTTTCATCTAGAGGAGGACAGAGCAGGAAAGAAAGGACTTTGTTCAGGGGGTTGAAACTTTTGTTTCTTGTCTCTTGTGGACAATCTGGTTCGAGTGCAAAACCTATTAATCTCTCTTTTCTTCTTTCTATCATGTCTGTTTTGTCTTCTCTCTTTCCATTTCTTTCTCTCTCTCTGCATGCTGGGAGTGTTTGTACATGATGGGAATTGAATGAGCGAGTGAAAGTGGTATCTGGAGGATGATTTTTGTGTGTGATAGAATTAGGTATATTGTATTTCTTGTTTAAATGAACCAGGTTTGGGTGGGGATGGCAACCCACATGAGGACGCAGTCCCTTTCACTTCGGCATGTCTTTAGGTGTGTTGCTGAAGCTACTGTCACTATGCAGGATTTTCTGGTCGCCGTAGGAGTGAAGGTAGGCTATGAACATTTTGCTTATGCGTTGCAGATGAATAAAGCCGTGGTGGTTTTTCTCAAAGAAGAGCGTCTTGTCGATCGCATGGTTAAGCATGAAGTACATCTTAAAGGTATGTTTATTAAAGTAATGCTGCATTTTACTCCTTTAACAAGGCTTACGATTTCAAAGTCAGAAGTTTACATACACTTTGTTTGGAGTCCTCTTTCAACCACTCCACAAATTTCTTGTTAAGGTTAAACAGCTTGGAAAATTCCAGAAAATTATGCCATGGCCTGATAGTGTCTGATAGGCTAATTGACATAATTTGAGTCAATTGGAGTTGTACCTGTGGATGTATTTCAAGCCCTACCTTGAAACTCAGTGTCTCTCCTTGACATCATGGAAAAATCAAAAGAAATCAGCCAAGACCTCAGAAAAAAGAAAGAGGTAACAGGTACAAAAGTATCAATGCCAGACTATGGTTTGCAACTGCACATGGGGACAGAGATCGTCCTTTTTGGAGAAATGTCCTCTGGTCTGATGAAACAAAATTTGAACTGTTTGGCCATAGTGACCATCGGTATGTTTGGAAGAAAAAGGGGGAGGCTTGCAAGCTGAAGAACACCATCCCAAACGTGAGGCACGGGGGTGGCAGCATCATGTTGTGAGGGTGCTTTGCTGCAGGGGGGACTGGTGCACTTTACAAAATAGATGGCATCATGAGGCGGGATAATTATGTTGATAAATTGAAGAAACAATCTCAAGACATCAGTCAGGAAGTTTAAAGCTTGGTCGCAAATGGATCTTCCAGATGGACAATGACCCCAAGCATACTTCAAATGTTGTGGCAAAATGGCTTAAGGACAGCAAAGTCAAGGTATTGGAGTGGCCATCACAAAGTCCTGACCTCAATCCTACAGAAAATTTGTGGGCAGAGCTGAAACATCGTATGTGAGCAAGGAGGCCTACAAAACTGACTCAGTTACATCAGCTCTGTCAGGAGGAATGGGCCAAAATTCACGCAACTTATTGTGGAAAGCTTGTAGAAGGCTACCTGAAACATTTGACCCAAGTTAACCTGTCTGGCCCACCCGGGACGCAACCGCACCCCCTGCCAATAATAAATGCAAATGCGCTACGCCAAATGCTAATAGCACTCGTTAAAACTCAAACGTTCATTAAAATTCACATGCAGGGTACTCAATTCAAGATACACTCGTTGTGAATCTAGCCAACGAGTCAGATTTGTAAAATCCTGTTCGGCGAAAGCATGAGTAGCTATTATCTGATAGCAGGCAATACGCCGAAATACCAGAAGGGGACGTAAACAAAGGAATTAGCGTAACCGGCGCTACACAAAACGCAGAAATAAAATATAAAACCTTCATTACCTTTGACGAGATTCTTTGTTGGCACTCCTATATGTCCCATAAACATCACAATAGGGTCTTTTTTCGATTAAATAGGTCCTTTTGTACCCAAAATGTCCATTTATGAAGACCATCAGATCCAGGAAAAACACATTTTTTAAACGCAACATTATTTTTTAAATTAAAAAAGTTGCCTATAAACTTTGACAAAACACTTCAAACTACTTCTGTAATCCAACTTTAGGTATTACTAAACGTTAATAAACGATAAAATTGATCACGGAGCGATCTGTATTCAATAGGCACAAGTTTGGGAAACGTAGTCAACTTTTCCGGTTCCATTGTTTACAGCTGTGGACTTGACAACCGGATGTGGCTACTACTCAGATGACCAACGATTTAGTTGAATAGAAATCACAACACTGGCGACATCGTGTGGAAGCTATAGGAACTGTATTCTCAGCCTTAAGTATTTTTCCTTCCAATAGACAATACATGGACTGGCGGATAAAATAATTTCTCCGTCGATTTAGTGAACAGGTTTTCTGGCGATTTTGACCATGGGACTCGTTCTGTTATAGTCACAGACACCATTGAACCAGTTCTAGAAACTTCAGAGGGTTTTCTATGCACACATACTAATCATATGCATATACTATATTCCTGGCATGAGTAGCAGGACGTTGAAATGTTGCGCGATTTTTAACAGAATGTTGAAAAAAGTAGCCCGATCTCTAAGAGGTACAATTTAAAGGCAATGCTACCAAATACTAATTGAGTGTATGTACACTTCAGACCCACTGGGAATGTGATGAAAGAAATAAAAGCTGAAATAAATCATTCTCTCTACTATTATTCTGACATTTCTCATTCTTAAAATAAAGTGGTGATCCTAATTGACCTAGGGAATTTTTGACTCGGATTAAATGTCAGTAATTGTGAAAACTGAGTTTAAAAGTAGTTGACTAGAGTGTACGTAAACTTTCGCCTGCAATATCAGTTCTGTAATACTCACAGACAATATTTTTACCGTTTTGGAAACTTTAGAGTTTTCTATCCTAAGCTGTCAATTATATAAATATTCTAGCATCTTGTCCTGACAAAATATCCCGTTTACTACGGGAACGTAGTTTTTCCAAAAATGAAAATACTGCCCCCTAGTCACAAAAGGTTAATATTTATTAATACTATTTCTGTAATTTGAATTTGGCGCTCTGCAATTTCACCGGATGTTTTCGAGGTGGGTCGCTAGCGGCACGCCTGCGCCAGAGAGTTTGTCGACAGGTGTTTATTTTTTTTGGACTCACCGGAGCAGACTCTGGAGTTCTCGTTTAAAATCAAGTATGACAAACGACTATATATGGCTTATGATAGTACGGGTAGTAAAAGGTGTTTTGTATGTGGGGATGTTGGCCATAAATGACATGCTTGCGCGAAAGTGGAGAAGGCGGTAGGCGGGACGCAGGTGGTCCTCATAATGCCTGGGCCTACTGAGGTTGGGAAAGGTGGACTGACAGTGGTAGAGAAGCCACAAGCATGTTGTTGAGGAACATGCTGAGGAAGAAGTTGTTGTGTTGAGGGTATTGAGTTGCAGCTTGTACCAGAGGGGAACATAGTCTGATGTGCAGCAGAAAAATATTGTTTGAGGTATTTTTATTTATCTTCTTGGTGACAGGGGGCAGTATTGAGTAGCTTGGATGAATAAGGTGCCCAGAGTAAACTGCCTGCTACTCTGTCCCAGATGCTAATATATGCATAGTATTAGTAGTTTTGGATAGTAAACACTGAAGTTTCTAAAACTGTTTGAATGTTGTCTGTGAGTATAACAGAACTCATCCAACCAGGAAGTGGGAAATCTGAGGTTTGTAGTTTCATTTAAGTGGTTGCATATCCAATATGCTGTGTCTATGGGGCCAGATTGCACTTCCCAAGGCTTCCAGCAGATGTCAACAGTCTTTGGGAAGTTGTTTTGAGGCTTCTATTGTGGAAAGGGGTCGAATAAGAGCTGTTTCAACAAGTGGACTATGCTGTGGCCAATCAGTTGTTAACTACGTGGTCACGCGGGCGCGCCGTTTCTTCTTTTTCCACTGTAATGAATACGCTATTGTCCGGTTGGAATGTTATTGAAGATTTATTATAAAAAATACCTGAAAGATTGATTGTAAACATCGTTTGACATGTTTCTACAAACTGTAATGGAACTCTTGACTTTCCGTCTGGATTTTGAGCTTGCGCATTGTGCCTTTGGAATAGTGAACTAAATGGAGCTATTTGGACATAAATATGGACATAATCGAACAAAACAAACATTTCTTGTGGGAGTCCTGGCAGTGCATTCCGACGAAGATCAGCAAAGGTAAGTCATTTATGACTTTTGTTGACTCCACAACTTGCCGGGAAACTGTATGGCTTGCTTTTGTGGCTGAACGCTGTTCTCAGATTATTGAATGTTGTGCTTTTGCTGTAAAGCTTTTTTGAAATCTGACACAGCGGTTGCATTAAGAACAAGTTTATCTTTAATTCTATGTAAAACATGTATCTTTCATCAAAGTTTATGATGAGTATTTCTGTTATTTGATGTGGCTCTGCAATTTCTACGGATGTTTTGGGGGCATTTCTGAACATGGCACCAATGTAAACTGAGGTTTTTGGACATAAATACGAACATGATCGAACAAAACATACATGTATTGTGTAACATTGAGTCCTGGGAGTGTCATCAGATGAAGATCGTCAAAGGTTAGTGATTCATTTTATCTATATTTCTGTTTTTGTGACACCTCTCTTTGCTTGGAAAATGGCTGAATGCTTTCTGTGATTAGTTGCTGACCTAACATAATGACATATTCTGCTTTCGCCGAAAAGACTTTTTGAAGTCGGACATTGAACTTGTTATGGCTGAAATCCCAATACCGGGATCGATATGACAACTACCAGTGAAAATAGAGGGCGCAAAATTCAAACCACAGAAATCTCATAATTACAATTCCTAAAACAAACATGTGTCTTATATAATTTTGAAGCTATTCTCGTTGTTTAGCCCACCAAAGCATCCGATTTCAAATAGGCTTTTCACCAAAAGCACTACAAACGATTGTTAGGTCTCCACCAAACCACAATAAGCACAGCCATTTTCCAGCAAAATATAGCATTCGCAAAAAACAGAAATAAAGATAAAATGAATCACTAACCTTGAATTATCTTCATCAGATGACACTCATAGGACTTCATGTTACACAATACATACATGTTTAGTTTGATAAAGTTCATATTTATATCAAACAATCTGAGTTTACATTGGCTATTTAGATTCACGAGTTCCAAAGACATCAAGTGATTTTGCATAGCCACATCGTTTCAACAGAAATACTCATCATACATGTAGATGATTATACAAGTTATACACATGGAATTATAGATATACCTCTCCTTATTGAAAATACTGTGTCATATTTCAAAAAAGGTTTACGGAAAAAGCAACACATGCAATAATCTGAGGCGCTCAGAACACAAGCCAAATTAGCCGCCATGTTGGAGTCAACAGAAACCAGAAAATACATGATAAATGTTTCCTTACCTTTGATGAACTTGATCAGAATACAGTCCTAGGAATCCCAGGTCCACAATAAATGCTTGATTTGTTAAAAAATGTCCGTTATTTATGACCAATGAGCTACTTTGGTTGGCACGTTTGGTAAACAATTCCAAAGTCAAAGTACGTCCACTATAACGTAACGAAATGTCCAAAAGTACCGTAACAGTCAGTAGAAACATGTCAAATGATGTACTGAATCAATCTTTAGAATGTTGTTCACATATATCTTGAATAACGTTCCAACCGGAGAATTAGAATTACTTCAAATGAGTGGTGGAACGCAGGTGCTTCCCCTGTGAACGCGCATAATGAATGCATGGTCAACTCGTGGCAGTGGTGACTATTTCCTGTGTCATTTGACCCCCCCTTCACATTAGTCATCAGACAAAGTTCTATTGACTGTTGACATCTAGTGGAAGGCATAGGAAGTGAAAACTCATCCATATAAAAATAAATTAAATAAAAACAAAATCAGACAAAACACACATCACAACAAGAGAGACTACACTACATAAAGAGAGACCTAGATCCCCAGATTGGTAAGGAGATACCCAGTATGAGTGATGGGGTACAGGAGGGGATTTAGGTGGAGCTAGTTTCCCAGTTAGTGGAGGAGATGTCCATTACGAGTAATGGGGTACAGGAGGGGGTTCAGGTGGAGCTAGTCTCCCAGGTAGTGGAGGAGATGTCCATTATGAGTAATGGAGTACAGGAGGGGGTTCAGGTGGGGCTAGTCTCCCAGGTAGTGGAGGAGATGCCCAGTACGAGTGATGGGGTGCAAGTTCGGAGTGTTGAGAGGGATTAGGCAGAGGGGAGTCAGGTGTCTGTGGCCTCAGATTAGGAGGATTAAGAGAAGGATATTGAAATGTCTGATATCCCTGTTCAAATCAAACTCTATTTGCCAAATGCGCCGAATACAACAAGTGTAGACTTTACCGTGAAATGCTTACTTACAAGCCCTTAACCAACAGTGCAGTTCAAGACCAAGAAAATACTTACCAAGTAGGCTCAACTAAAAAGTAATAATAAAAATTAACATAATAAGAATAACAATAACAAGGCTATATACAGGGGGCACTGGTGGGGGGCAATGTAAATTGTGCGGTGGAAAATTTTATGAATTGTTCAGCAGTATAATGGCTTGGAGGTAGAAGCTGTTGAGGAGCCTTTTGGTCCTAAACTTGGTGCTCCGGTACCGCTTGCCGTCCGGTAGCAAAGAAAACAGTCTATAACTTGGGTGACTGGAGACTGACAATTTTCTGGGCTTTCCTCTGATACCCCCTATTATATACAGTACGTTCTAGATAGCAGGAAGCTTGGGCTGGGCCGTACTCATTACCCTCTGTAGCGCCTTACAGTTAGATGCCGAGCAGTTGCCATACCAGGCAGTAATGCAACCAGTCAGGATGCTCTCGATGGTGCAGTTGCAGAACCTTTTGAGGATGTGGAGACCCATGCCAAATCTTTTCAGTCTCCTGAGGGGGAAAAGGTTTTGTTGTGCCCTATTCACCATTGTCTTGGTATGTTTGGACCATGATAGTTCGTTGGTGATGTGGACACCAAGAAACTTGAAACTCTCTACCCGCTCCACTACAGCCCAGTTGATGTTAATTTGGGGCCTGTTCGGCCCGTCTTTTCCTGTAGTCCATGATCAGCTCCATTGTCTTGCTCACATTGAGGGAGAGGTTGTTGTCCTGGCACCACATGGCCAGTTCTCTAACCTCCCCCTATTGGCTGTCTCATCGTTGTCAGTGATCAGGCCTACCACTGTTGTCGTCAGCAAACTTAATGATGATGTTGGAGTCGTGTTTGGCCACGCAGTTGTGAGTGAACAGGAAATACAGGAGGGTACTAAGTACACACCCCTGAGGGGCCCCAGTGTTAAGGATCAGCGTGTTGTTGCCTACTCTTACCACCTGGGGGTGGCCCGTCAGAAAGTCCAGGATCCAGTTGAGGAGGGAGGTGTTTAGTCCCAGAGTCCTTAGCTTAATGTTGAGCTTCGTGGGCGCTATGGTGTTGAATGCTGAGCTATAGTCAATGAACAGCATTCTCACATAGGTGTTTCTTTTGTCCAGGTGAGAAAGGGCAGTGTGGGGTGCGATTGAGATTGCGTCATCTATGGATCTGTTGGGGCGGTATGTGAACTGGAGTGGGTCTAGGGTGTCCGGGAGAATGCTGTTGATGTGAGCCATGACCCGCCTTTCAAAGCACTTCATGGCTGCCAACGTGAGTGCCACGGGGTGGTAATCATTTAGGCAGATTACCTTCACTTCCTTGGGCACAGGAACTATGGTGTTCTGCTTGAAACATGTAGGTATTACAGACTCAGTCAGGGAGAGGTTGAAAATGTCAGTGATGAGACTTGATAGTTGGTCCGCGCATGCTTTGAGTACACGTCCTGGTAATCCGTCTGGCCCAGCGGCTTTGTGAATGTTGGCCTGTTTAAAGGTTTTGATCACATCGGCTACCGAGAGCATTATCACAGTCATCCAGAACAGCTGGTGCTCTCGTGCATGCTTCAGTGTTGCTTGCCTCGAAGCGAGCATTAAGGCATTTAGCTTGTCTGGCAGGCTTGCGTCACTGGGAAGCTCGCATCTGGGTTTCCCTTTGTAGTCCGTAATAGTCCGACAAGTGTCAGAGCCGGTGTCGTAGGATCTTAATCCTGTTTTGACACTTTGCTTGTTTCATGGTTCATCTGAGGGAATAGCAGGATTTCTTATAAACGTCCAGATTAGTCTCCTGCTCCTTGAAAGCGGCAGCTCTAGCCTTTAGCTCGTTGCGGATGTTCCCTGTAATCTATGACTTCTGGGATATGTATGTACAGTCACTGTGGGGACGTCGTCATCGATGCCCTTCTTGAAGAAGCTGATGACTGAGATGGTGCATTCCTCAATGCCATTGGATGAATCACGGAACATATTCCAGTCTGTGCTAGCAAAACAGTCCTGTAGTGTAGCATTTGCGTCATCTTGAGCGAGTCACTGGTACTTCCTGCTTTAGTTTTTGCTTGTAAGCAGGAATCAATAGGATATAATTATGGTCAGATTTGCCAGATCTGTTGACATGATAACAGCTGGCGATGACTCAATTTACAATCTAAATGAGGTAAATAGTGTTCCTGGACCAGACTTTTGGGAAATCTGTTAAATTGGCAGATGTTTAGATGTTGATACATTTGTGAGGTCAGCTGTGTTGTTACAGAAGACATCACTTCATATGAGTTCTGCTATACTCACAGACATTATTTTAACAGTTTTGGAAACTTTAGAGTGTTTTCAATCCAAATATACTACTTATATGCATATTCTAGCTTCTGGACCTGAGTAACAGGTAGTATACTTTTAGCATGCTTTTCATCCGGATGTAAAAATACTGCCCCCTTGCATAAAAGGTTATTAAAGTAGTCCTATGGACAGATCCTCCAATCTTGCTTTGCAGCCCCTTCAGGGTTATCTTTGGTCTCTTTGTTGCCTCTCTGATTAATGCCCTCCTTGCCTGGTCCGTGAGTTTTGGTGGGCGGCCTTCTCTTGGCAGGTTTGTTGTGGTGCCATATTCTTTCCATTTTTCAATAATGGATTTGATCGTGCTCCATGGGATGTTCAAAGTTTTAGATATTTTTTATAACACAACTCTGATCTTTACTTCTCCACAACTTTGTCCCTGATACTTTTGGAGAGCTCCTTGGTCTTCATAGTGCCGCTTGCTTAGCGGTGTTGCAGATTCTGGGGCATTTCCGAACAGGTGATATACTGAGATCATGTTACAGATAATGTGACACTTAGCTTGCACACAGCTGGACCTTATTTAACTTATTATGTGACTTCTGAAGGTAATTGGTTGCACCAGATCTTATTTAGGGGCTTCATAGCAAAGGATCTGAATACATATGAATGCACCACTTTTACGTTTTAAATGTTTGTTTTTCATTTCACTTCACCAATGTGGACTATTTTGTGTATGTTCATTACATGACATCCAAATAAAAATCTAGTTAATTTACAGGTTGTAATGAACAAAATAGGAAAAACACCAAGGGGTGGGAATACTTTTGCAAGCCACTGTATATCTAAGTTTCTCTCAAACAGGTTGAAAGAATATCTGGGGCTGTTGGTCCAAATGGACCAGGCTTACTGTGTACCTGGCCACTCAATTGTTGAAAACTTGTTTCTAATAAGAGATGTTTAAGACATTTGTTAACTGTCTGATGTGAATGTGCGTTTGAACATGTGGACCACCAGTGCTTGTTCAAAACAGTGAAAGCCTTTGTGTTTGGGGAGGTTTTTCTTGTCTCGGATGAGTTTACTGTATGCTGGGGCCTCATGTATGATGAAGGTGGGGGGTGGTTTGAGCTGTCCCATCCATAGGGGTATTAGGCAGGGATGCTCAATTTCAGAAGAGTTATTATTATTGTTGTCTGGCAATTGAACCAATGCTTTATTTTTTAAGAGCGAGGCTTACTAGTTTCTTTGTGCCAGGGGTTTTGAAGGGTCCCACAATTGCACCGTCTGCATATGCAGATGATGGGACCATTTTTATTACAGGGGGTGAGGATGTTAAGGTTCTCTCAAACGCTCTGAATTTGTATCAGGGGGCCTCCTCAGCTAGAGTCAATTGGGAAAAGAGGGAATCGCTGTGGGCAGGTCAGCTTCAGATAAGGTCCGCTCCTTCAAAAAAATAACTGGGAGAAGGTGTGCCAGATTGTCTAGGTGGAAATGGGTGCTACCTCAGCTGTCTTATTGGGGAAGGGTGCTGGTAGCCAATAACCTAGCTGCTTCTACCCTGTGGCACAGACTAATGATTTTACAGCTACCGGAGGTTCAAAGGACCCTTGTCAATTTCTTCTGGTCTGGACAACATTGGATCTAAGCTGCGTCCATGTACCTGCCACTGAACGAGAATGGGCAAGGCCTGGTGGACATTTATTTTAGAATCATTGCTTTCCGGCTTCAAGCAGCCCAGAGACTGTTGTACCGTGACTTTTCTAGCTGGGTCAGTACAGCCTATACATTGATGTGGAGAGTGGGCTGTTTGGGCTTAAACAAGCACCTATTCCTCTTAAAGCTAGAGGGGAAGGTGATTTGTCTGGCTTGACTCCATTCTATGAGTATGTTATGCAGTCTTGGAGAGTTTTCAACATGTCCCATAAGGCTTGTACGCCACCAGGGATATGGATTTTCAAAGAGCCTTTTTTTCATCCAGTCCCATGCTATGGGTTCAGCAAACCTACATTCATGCCTGTTAGGTGTGGGGTGGCTGAGGTCAGCGATTCCTTGCTAGTACTTCATCAGAAGTATGTGACTGATACAACCAATTCTGATCGGTGGACAAGGGCCTGGATTATGTGTTCCCTGCGCTGAATATTAGTGCTGCGGCGGGGGAATTAGAGGAGGGCGTGGGGATGCTGCTTTCCTTCCATACCCCGGAGCTGGGGGAGTTCAAGGCGGTGGGGAAGAAGGCCATGTACATAATATGTGTAATAGTGTCTCGTGCTTCTACCCTGGAATGGATAAAATTGACGAGGTGGGCGGGTGTGATTGGTCCAGGTGCCTCCCCAAAAGGCCATTGGCGGTCTTTATATAAACTGCCTACTGATAAGAGGACAGCTGACCTCCAATGGAGGATAAGACATGGAGCTATATCTACCAGCATGCATCTGCTACACCTGGATCCTACTGTTGGGGAGGGGTGTCCATTCTGTGCTGAGTCTGAAACTCTGGCACATCTGTTTTTACAGTGTCCCAGGTTGGTTAGAATGATTGACCTGATCACCAGTTGGTTCTAGGCTCTGGGAGAGGTTTTCTCTTCCCAACAGTTTATATTTGGGCCGAAGTACAGGTTTGGTTGAAGGGGTGTAGTTCTCCTACTTAACTTTGTGTCAGGGGCAGCTAAATTAGCAATCTGGAAGATATGAAAGAACAGTATTTGGAGACAGGGGTCTCTGGATATGGTGGGAATGCTGGAGGGGATGTTGGAACGAGACTGAGGGTTGAGTTTTCTTATTACAAACTGGTTAACAACATTGATCTGTTTTTGAGCATATGTGGTATTCAGAGGTTGTTGTGTTTAGTTACTGTGGAGGAAGGTTTGGTGTCATGTTTTTAATGGATGTTTAACCATGTTTTTGTTTGAGTGTTTGTGTTGTGTGTTCCTAGACCCAAATAATGTTGTTTTTTTAACTCAAGCTCTCGCTCTCTTTCTCTCACCCTCTTTCTTTCTCTCTCACCTTCTTTCTTTCTTTCTCACCTTCTTTCTTTCTCTCTCACCCTCTTTCTTTCTCTCTCTCTTTCTCAATTACAGTAGGGCACTTTCACATATCCCTGTATGATCTGTGTCCTGGAGTGTTTAATGATCCACACTATAAAGCATTTGTGAAACGCAAACAAACCCTGGCTGAAACTAATCCTGGACCTGTGTGAGTAGCGGCTCAAATTGCATTGAACTTTCTGCACATTGTAAACAGGCTAGCTTACATGACGTCATGTAGGTTGTGTGTCTCGCAAATCGCATCCCGAAATGATTATTTTCAGGACTTATTAACGTATTTTGTAGAAATCTCAAACGCTCCCTCGAAACCCGAACTAAGGAACCAAATTTAATTTGAAAACACCCTTTGTTTTATTAACATTGTAATGAAACAAACTTCATTTTATTCTGATTAATTAGAGCTTGCGGTGTGAAAATTCAGGCATCACACGTCAGTTATTTCCAGCTTATTAACAGATTTTAATACATAGAAACATGATCTGGCCATATGCTGTTGAGAATTCCCTATGGAGGGTGGCATTGGAAATGGTCTCCTTAACTTTCCACACACACACACACACACACACACACACACACACACACACACACACATACACACACACACACACACACACACACACACACACACACACTCAACCAGCTGTTCCCTTACATATAGCTTTTCCATATTCTTCCTAATCACAAAGTCTCTCACTCTCTCTCTTACCAAACAACGGGAGTCCCAGGTGAAAGGTCGTGTTTCCTGAACCATAGTGGGTGACCAAAGGGAACCAAAAGGACCACTACACTGTGTCTAAATGATTGGAGGAATACAATTCGAATTGCAAGCAGCACACTGTATTAACACTTTTATTAATTGCAGATCTGTACTATTCTATTACTGTGCCTTCCCT
The DNA here is from genome assembly GCF_036934945.1 of Oncorhynchus masou masou. Taxonomy (NCBI): domain Eukaryota; kingdom Metazoa; phylum Chordata; class Actinopteri; order Salmoniformes; family Salmonidae; genus Oncorhynchus; species Oncorhynchus masou. The sequence goes on along the minus strand of NC_088239.1, from coordinate 68,550,054 downwards.
GGCCTTCAGCCACTAGGTGCTCTTCTCACCACTCTCCACCACCTAGCATCCACCTTTCATTCATCTTTGACATTGGCTAATAAAAGTGAGTGAATCATTAAGTTGTGTGATGAAGAGGTCATGGGAGGCAACATGAGGACTCACTGCCAGGGGCTCTGATGATGATGATGTAGTCAGAGTGGAGATGTAGTTCTCCACCTGTTGGCTTTGAATGACGTTGAGCTTTATTGTGATACTGTAACTGTGGTCATAGAACTGCTATGTTGTAGCACGATGGTTGTCTCCACAGTTAAGTGCTTTGTGTGTGTTTTGAAAATGGGTGCATATGTGTGTGTATGTTTTCATCTGGTATGTTTGTGTGCATACATATGGTTTCTCTAATTAGCTGAGCCTGTTTTTAATCAGTGTGTGGTGTGGAGTTTGGAGGCGGCTCCCTGGTTTCCATATTGGTTGGGTTATTATCTATTTATGATATTTAATACGCCGTCTCTGATTTACGAATACACACACACACACACACACACACTGGGGAATCATCTGGCCCCGCTCACATACAGGATGTGGGGGGTTTGAGAGCCGAGCGATCAATCCTTAATTAGCCCAAACACAGCTGCATTCTGGGAGATATGAATGGCTTTGAAGTTGAGAGATGGAGAGAGGGAGTATGGAGAGAGAAAGACAAAGAGAGAGGTGGAGAGAGAGATGGGGTAGGCAGAGCGGGAGGGAAAGCAAGAACAAAAGAGAGAGAGAGAGAGAGATGTTGGCAGGCAGAGAGTAAGAGAGATGGGGGAGTGAAGGAGATATGGGGGTGAGAGAGGGCGCCGCGAGGCCCGCAATGTGCGGCTGACGTGTTTTTTGTTGGCTCCCACAGTATTCTTAAAGTTAATGTGAATTTTGCAGCAAAACCGTATTTATTTTCAGATATTAGTTTGGTGATCCCTTTCCATAATACCCAAGACTACTTTGCTTTTAAATGTCAGAATGTCAACGAAACACAAGACCCATTTTTATCACCGCCCTCTCCTGAGTCTGAGGGAGACTAGCACTTTACCCGGGGGTGTGGCTTTGCCTCGTGGCGCTGAAATGAACATTCTCGAGGCCATCAAGCTACAACGCTCGGAGACAGTAGAAATGAAAACGGAGGTAGTTGCTAAGATTGAGGCCCGAATATCAGAGGTTTCTGATACTTTAAAAGTAGATTTAACTATCCTGCGAAACGAGACATGCCAGCGATCACATCACTCAAAACAACAACAGAGATGCACACCATGAAGATTGCAGCACTGGAGCCCTCCGCTACCAGTGTCTCCGACCTGACTGCCTCCCTGGAGGCTGACGTGAAATGCCTTCGTGCGGATCTGAATAAGGTACAGGAGAGCTGTATCGATCCTCTGGGCTGCTTGAGCTTAGAGGGAATTTCTCGCCCTAATAACCTGAGACTGGTATCGTCCCAGAGTCGGTTGCTGAAGGATGTTCTCGCTATGGATGAGAAGCCCCTGATTTGTAAGTAAGTAAGCATTTCATTGTAAGGTCTACATCTGTTGTATTCGGAGCATGTGACAAATAAAATGTGATTTGATTTGATCGTGCCCCCCGGTCACTGCGCCCAAAGCACCGGGACTGTGAGAGGCGCCATGACATCATTCTTCGAGTGCACTTTTTCCATGAGAACATGGAGATTCTCCAATGAGCCCGCAATACCACTCAGCTTTCAAGGACAGAGCTTCTCTATCTAACAGGCCAAACGACTACTACGGGACCTTCCAGGTGTGAAGTACGGACTGCGATTTCCAGACCGTCTATGGCTTTCTCATGAAAAATACTGAACTATTGAATCTCTGGAGTAGGCTACGGCTCACGTTCAACGCCACATCAAGAAGTCTTGAACTTGTTCATGGATCAGCAACTGTTGCTTTCTAACTGTAAGTAACTACCCCTCCTGTGGTATAACTATGTTTAGTTATAACTGTACTCTTCCTGTATAGTTGGGCAGTTGGCGAACCCACTTAGGCTTTTTTGATGTGATCGAATGTTTTGTTCATCTAATGTGCTTGCCTTAAAAACATTCAGTCATTTGTATAACATTTTTGTAAGGGTTTACGTAATGTGTTTGTTTCCATGCTGTCTCATCAACCTATTGAGTTTGTTTACATACAGTTGAAGTCGGAAGTTTACATACTGTAGACCTTAGCCAAATACATTTAAACTCTGTTTTTCACAATTCCTGACATTTTAATAATTTAATAGGATTGAGGTAAGGGCTTTGATGGCCACTCCAATACCTCGACTTTGTTGTCCTTAAGCCATTTTGCCACAACTTTGGAAGTATGCTTGGGGTCATTGTCCATTTAGAAGACCCATTTGCGACCAATCTTGAACTTCCTAACAACACTGTGAAACGTAAGATGCTGCTGACAGATTTAAAGGGTTGAACACAAAGTTTGCATTTCTACAAAAGAATGTTCCACTCTAGTTTTCGTAGTAAATCAAGATGTGCTGCCATTTTGTTTGATACATCTACTCCCTTTGTAGCTTCTGAGGTTATTCTGAGCCTAAGGGACATCATAGTAACTGGTAAACTGGCCTCTTCCCCTCTTGTTTTGGTTTTGCTCACAATTGGGATGATACAAGTTTCCTTTCTACCTTTGTATCTGCTATACCATATTTAGATTCCCATTCAATGATTTTAGGGGGGGGGGGGGGTTTCAACTGTACAATATATCCAGTTCTTGACAAGTCCTCATGAAGAACTAACGGCCGTTCTAAATGTGCCCTACTTATGCAATCTTTTCTGCAGAAAAGATTGCATATCTGTGAGGCCTGGCGTTTCCTACACCCTACAGATGGACAGTATTTATTTTTTCCTCGTATTCTTCAAACATACTCCCGCATTGATTACTTATTTTTGGACATAAAACTTCTGCCTAACCTTCAGAGGTATGATAGTATTATTATTTCTGACCATTCACCATTAGTGCTTGAGCTAGAGTTTCCCCAGCAACCTCCTATGTGTTATCAATGGTGTCTTAACACCATTTTACTCTCAGATAAGGAGTTTGTCAATTTCATTTATTCTGAAATCACCTAATTCCTAGAAATTAATTCAACCCCTGGTATGTCCTGCTCTTCCATATGGGAGTCCCTCAAAGCTTACCTACTTGGCCAAATTATTTCTTATACAGCCAACAAAACAAAGCTCGCTCTCAGCGGCTTCGAGACCTGAGCGAAGCCATAGCTACATTGGAGGAGAAGTATACTACAGATCCTTCCTCTGATCTATATAAAGAACACCAGCCATTACAATTGGAATTTGACGAGCTCTCTACCAGACAAACTGAACAATTACTCTTATGAGCTCGACACAGAGTGGATGAACAAGGTGACAAGGCCAGTAAACTCCTTGCACAGTTAAACGCCTCACGTTTAATCCCACAAATAAGGACCCTGTCTGGTGCTACCACAGTTATACATAAAGAGATCAATGATCAATTCAAACAATTGTACTCTGTACTATACACCTCAATCTCCTCAAAACCCTTTGCTAATTGATTCATTCTTTGATGGTCTGAATATGCCTTCAATTGATACAGACTCGCATGACAGTTTAGAAGAAGAATTTACACCTGAAGAGATTGCTGCAGTGTCCGCAATGAAAAATGGTAAGACGGTCCGGACGGTTTTCCAAACAAATTTTACAGGATGTTTTCTGGTCTGCTTTGCCCAGTCCTGTCTCGATTATTTGCAGAGTGCCTTAATAAACTCAGCAAAAAAAGAAACTTCCCTTTTTCAGGACCCTGTCTTTCAAAGATGAGTCATAAAAATCCAAATAACTTCGCAGATCTTCACTGTAAAGGGTTTAAACACTGTTTCCAATGCTTGTTCAATGAACCATAAATATTTAATAAACATGGACCTGTGGAATGGTCGTCAAGACACTAACCGCTTACAGACGGTAGGCAATTAAGATCACAGTTATGGAAAATTAGGACACTAAAGAGGCCTTTCTGCTGACTCTGTAAAACACCATAAGAAAGATGCCCAGGGTCCCTGCTCATCTGCGTGTATGTGCCTTACGTATGCTGCAAGGAGGCACAAGGACTGCAGATGTGGCCAGGGCAATAAATTGCAATGTCCATACTGTGAGACGCAGAAGACAGCGCTACAGGGAGGCAGGACGGACAGCTGATCGTTCTCAAACCCACCATCGCTGGACCATGCAGGACTGTCAAAAAGTGCTCTTCACTGATGAGTCACGATTTTGTCTCACCAAGGGTGATGGTCGGATTTGCGTTTATCGTCAAAGGAATGAGCGTTAGACCGAGGGCTGTACTTCGGAACGGGATCGATTTGGAGGTGGAGGGTCCATCATGGTCTGGGGCGGTGTGTCACAGCATCATCAGACTGAGCTTGCTGTCATTGCAGGCAATCTCAACGCAGATGACAATGCCACCAGCCATAATGCTCGTTCTGTGTGTGATTTCCTGCAAGACAGAAATGTCAGTGTTCTGCCATGGCCAGCGAAGAGCCCGGATCTCAATCCCATTAAGCACGTCTGGGACCTGTTGGATCGGAGGGTGAGGGCTAGGGCCATTCCCCCCAGAAATGTCTGGGAACTTGCAGGTGCCTTGGTGGAAGAGTGGGGTAACACCTCACAACAATAACTGGCAATCTGGTGCAGTCCATGAGGATGAGATGCTCTGCAGTACTTAATTCAGCTGGTGGCCACACCATCTACTGACTGTTGCTTTTGATTTTGACCCTCCCTTTGTTTAGGGACACATTAATCCATGTTAGTTAGTCAGTTGTCTGTGGAACTTGTTCAGTTATGTCTCAATTGTTGAATCTTGTTATGTTCATACAAATATTTACACATGTTAAGTTTGCTGAAAATGAATGCAGTTGACAGTGAGAGGACATTTTTTTTTGCTGAGTTGATATAAAAATATATATAGTTTTTACTTCAGGTTATTTTAGTAAATACTTTCTTAACACTTGTTTTCTTATAACTGCATTGCTGTTTAAGGGCTTGTAAGTAAACATTTCACTGTAAGGTTGTGTTTGGCGCATTTGACAAATTACATTTTATTTTGTTTGTTCTAGCAGACAATTTGAAACAATGTTTTACTTTTTGGAAGTGTCTACCTCTTTCTGTTATTGGAAGGATTAATGTCATTAAAATGAATGTGTTGCCCAATTTATTATTTTTATTTCAATGTTTAGCCATTTTTATTCCAAAATCTTTTTTTAATTGACTGGGTCATTTTATGTGGGATGGCAAGGTACCACAGATTGGTTCAAAACAACATGTACAGAAGCCTCGGTCATTGGGTGGTTTAGCTCTACCACATTTTCAGACATACTATTGGGCTGCAAATCTTAGAGCCCTTCTGTACTGGCTGCAGACTGATCCTACTGGATCAAGTCCACTCTAGATGTTTGGCATTTGGTACTCACTGGGCCTCTCCTCACCAGTCCAACTATTTTTCAATTATACATTTTTCTCTTTTGCTCAGTTACAGGAAAGTTCAACCTTCCCCAATCCCACTTCTTCCGCTATCTCCAGACTAGGAACTTTGTTAGAGCTAAACAACTTTGTTAGAGCTTCACCTGCATTTCCCAATAGGCCTGCGAGTACAGCTATAGAGAGCATCTTAGAGCTAAACAAACTTCCCAAGAGTGCAATCATTAATGACTTACAGAACCCTTATTGGTTGCCTTCAAAGACTCGATGGGAAAAGGATTTGGGGGAGGAACTTGGGATGACACCTGGGAATCGTGCTCTTTTAGCACAAGACACAGACTCATTCAATTCAAGGTGGTTCATTGTATCCACTGCTGTGGGGCCAAACTGAAAAATATTATCTGATTTTAATCCTACTTTTGTTCGATGTAAAATGGAACCAGCAACACTATGTCATATGTTTTGGGACTGTCATAAACTGTATAGTTTCTGGGAATTAATATTTAAATGTTTCTCTGATATACATGGTACTGTTATAGATCCGTCTCCCCTTACAGCCCTTTTTGGAGTACTGCCCATGGGTACCCCCCTATCAAGAATCCAGTCAAACACTGTTGCTTATACAACTCTTTTAGCTAGACGGCTAATACTACAGAACTGGAAGATGGCAGCTCCCCCATCTTATAAATATTAGGTGGGAGATGTGATGTGCTCTCTGAAATTAGAATTTAAAAAAAATAATACACACAGGAACTTCAAATTGTTTTATGATGCTTGAGCTCCATTTTATTTGACAAAACAAATCTTCTAACCTCTAATTCTGGTCCAGCGGATGGTCAGTCTATGGCCATGACTGTCTGTGAGTGTGAGTGGTTGCATTTCTCCTCCCCTATCCGGCGTCTGTTAACTACAGATTGCCCTTTAACCTCTGTACCCGTCTGCCCAGTGTGTTTAACATGTCTAAAGTATAGTATAGATATTCTTATTTTCTTTTTTTCTTTGTTTTCTAGTTGAGTATATTATTTATATTGTTTATCGTGTTGTCTTATTATGTGTGTAAAACTGAACCTGCAGAGTTCAAATGAGAGGAGAGATAGAGGCGCGGGGGGGATTTGTGACAGAGAGGGCGGTACTGAGAACCATTGCTCTGTACCTCCTCAGGGTTAAAGGATGTTGGTTTTCACCCTAAAGTCATGGTTCACAACCACGCAGAAGTCACACAGAGGTCATGTTCTGTCTGTGTCTTGGTGCCTGCGATTATTGTGTGGAATTCCCTATGCTCTGTTTGTAACCACTGACGCCTTTATGCATTCAACAATAGCCTGGAGAAAAACAGCAACTACACTGTGTGTACAAAACATTCGGAACACCTTCCTAACATTGAGTTGCACCCCCCTTTTCCCTCATAGCAGGAATCAATTCGTTGTGCATGGACTCCACAAGGTGTTGAAAGCATTCCACAGGGATGCTGGTACATGTTGTCTCCATATTTTCCCACAGTTGTCAACTTGGCTTGATGTAATTTAAGTGGTGGACCATTCTTGATACACATGGGAAACTGTTGAGCGTAAAAAATCTAGCAGCATTGCAGTTCTTGACACAAACCTGTGCGCCTGGCACCTACTACCATACCCTGGTCAAAGGCACTTCAATCCTTTGTCTTGCCCTTTCACCCTCTGAATGGCACACATACACAATACATGTCTCAATTGTCTCAAAGCTTAAAAATCCTTCTTTAACCTGTCTCCCCTTCATCTACACTGATTGAAGTGGATTCAACAAGTGACATAAGGGATCATAGCCTTCACCTGGATTTACCCTAAACATCTTCAGTATAGTATGTATGCTTACACTGGTAATGGTGAGGAGAAATGTATTCACTGATGCTGATTATTTTGAAAGTAGTATTGTTTGTGTGGAGCAGTTTAATGGCTTATCACTGTGCAGCGTACCCCCCCCCCCCCCCCCAATCCCTGAAATGTCACAGAATAACTGTTGCTTTGCTTTGCCTCATGGGTAGCGTTTGTGTTTTTTAATCTAAAACTAATAATATTGTTGGAGGGATGCCCTTGGAGGCTGGTTGTCCTCCCCTTTTTCCTTTTTTCTACAGATCACCATATGTTTTATTCTCTGCACATAAATGCATATTATAGGAACAGCACAGGGAGCCAGCTGTAATTTTGAAATTGATGGCAAATGTAATGTAATGTATTGCAGTCTCTGTGTGTCAGAAGTAATGCTATAAAATAAAACAATTATAAATAAATTGTGCCCAGTGCTTGTAGATCCTGGCACTGACACACACACGCACGCACGCACGCACGCACGCACGCACGCACGCACGCACGCACGCACGCACGCACGCACGCACGCACGCACGCACGCACGCACGCACGCACGCACGCACACACACACACACACACACACACACACACACACACACACACACACACACACACACACACACACACACACACACACACACACACACACACACACACACACACACACACACACACACACACACACACACACACACACACACACACACACACACACACACACACACACACAGCAGGGCGGCAGGGTAGCCTAGTGGTTAGAGCGTTGGACTAGTAACCGGAAGGTTGCAAGTTCAAACCCCTGAGCTGAAGGTACAAATCTGTCGTTCTGCCCCTGAACAAGCAGTTAACCCACTGTTCCTAGGCTGTCATTGAGCATAGGAATTTGTTCTTAACTGACTTGCCTAGTTAAATAAAGGTAAACATATTTTAGAAAAATACACACACACACACACAGGTTTTGGCCCTCAGGTTGGCTAACATTGTTGGCTAACATTGTCACGCCCTGACCTTAGAGAACCTTTTCTTTCTTTATTTTGGTTAGGTCTTGGTGTGACTAGTCTAGTTTTTTCTTTTCTATGTTGGCCTGGTATGGTTCCCAATCAGAGGCAGCTGTCTATTGTTGTCTTTGATTGGGGATCATATTTAGGCAGCCTTTTTCCCACCTGTTGTTTGTGGGATCTTAATTTTGTCTTGTTGCTTTTTAGCCTTACAAATCTGTACATTCCGTTTGTTACTCCTTCTTGTTTTGTGCCAGTTATCATACATAAAAATGATTAACCTACCCCATGCTGCATCTTGGTCCGACCATCCTTCCAACAACGATCGTTACAAACATTGCTCTCTGTCCACACAGTAACGTGTGTATTTATCGTAATTCTTAGGGTTAACGTTAGTATATTGGTATATGGCTCTTCATATACTGTATGGCCACTGGGCCCCTCTTACAGGAAATACTCTGAGAATAGAATGGAAGTAGCAATTTTTCATTGTTACAGACATTGATTTTCAATGCATAGTGCACCTACGGGAGAGGTTAAAGTCCAGTTGATATTGTGTTATTGCCACGGCCACTGCAGTCAGCAAAATATCATATGGTTAGAAGTGTGTGAAACGAGAGAATGAATGACAGGTGAGGAAAAGCTGTGGAGGAGACGAGAATAGGATTTGTCCTCACTAGCAAATTCTTACAGATTAGTTAAATAAATAGGCTTCCTTTTCACTATTAAACCTCTATAGATCTCGATCAGGCGTTTCAATATTTTCACTGAATTCCCTATGAAGTGCACTACCCCATAGGGAATAGGGTGCCATTTAGGACTCAAGAATTGTAAAATGTGTAGTGTATTTGAAGTTTAAAAAGGCTACTGAAGTTGGTAATTTCCACATACAAATGTATTAACCCCTACATAAATGTCCATTAATTATAATCTACATAATAATTCACATTTTCTGTTGCTGCAGGACTATCTTCCTGCTTTAGAAAACTTGCTCACAATTTAGATCCTCCATCTGTATGTGGCACCAAAAGTAATGGGGCCATCTTATGGTATCCCTCAGGAGTCCAGAGCAGAAACACTATATGACTCATTCTTCAGACGGGTACCATAGCCCATAGCCTACCACGCTGCTGTACAAGACTGTGTCATTACTCTTTTATATTGTCATTTAGTTCATTAAAGCCTTATTATTTAAGGCATTAATAACCCTTGATAGTGATCAGAGTTAAATATGATTGATAGTGAGAGTGGAATGTACAGTATGTGTCACTGGTGTTTCTTCTCCAGTCCACTCTGTTGTGTTGAAGTAATGTCACACTGTCTCAGTATATAGGCTCCAGTAATACCTTACAATAAAATGTTATTTGTCACATGCTTCATAAACAACGCACGTGTGTTTGTGTGTGATGTGCCCAAGCGTGTGTTGGTAGAAGCAAGATTGTGTGTGTGTGTGTGTGTGTGTGTGTGTGTGTGTGTGTGTGAAAGTGGTCCATTGGTGTGTGTGTCTTCATTTAAGCTCCTGCAGCTCTGTGACAGTGAGCCATGTTGAGTCTGTAGGGAGACAGAGGAGAGAGCTTTGGAAAGAGCAGAGCAGTGAGCAGCTCGTCTGTCTTCTTTGTGATAGAGACTGAGACAGACCACAGGGCCATGGCAGATCACTACTAGGAAAAACAATGGAGAGGACAACAACAGAATGCCTCTGACTTACAGTAGAAATCGTTATCCCAAACTCTCAGCTTTCTATCTCTTTATTGCTCTCTCTCTCTGTTAAGTTCTCTCTGTCTCTGTCTGCTGCTTCTTCTGCTGCTGTTCTCACCTTCTCTCACCTTCTCTCACCTTCTTAGCTCACCTTCTTCTTCTCTCTCTCCCCTTCTGTTTATCATAAGAATGTAATCAGATTTTTTTTCAAGAAATGCTCTCTGACGAGCTGTTAACTTAATGGATCTATCTGCTTTCAGAGAACATAGCTTACCTAATACCACATTAGATACAGTTCAGTGCCACACGACTACTGCTTTAAATAGACAGCAGAATCTGAATCATTTGGAGTGTATGAATGCCTGGCGAGAGAGAAAACATTTAGTTCAATTTAATAGAATATCGACCTGCTGTATATATGGTTACTCAACATTGATATGAAATGAAACTAGCATGTTTCATTGCTACATTGTATCAGAGTATTTGAATCTCTTCCAGCCTCAGAGGCAGTAGTTTCAGTTTCCAAAACATACTCTTCTTCTTCTTTCACTGCATTTACATGTTAGTCATTCAGCAGACGCTCTTATTCAGAGCCCCTTACAGACAGTGCATTCATCTTAAGATAGATAGGTGGGACAACCACATACAAGGGTGCTGTGGGATTTCTTAAGATACTATTTGAAGAGGTGGGGTTTCAGATGTCTTCAGAAGATGTGCAGGGGCTCTGCTGTCCTAGCTTCAGGGGGAGGTTGGTTCCACCATTTGGGTGCCAGAACAGAGAAGAGCTTTGACTGGGCTGGGCATAGGAGTGGGAGGGCCAAGAGACCAGAGGTGGCAGTTCAGAGTACTCGGGTTGGGGTGTAGGGTTTGAACATTTCCTGAAGGTGTGGAGGGGCAGCTCCTCTTGCTTCTCCGTTGGCAAGTACAATGGTCTCCATCTCCTCTACCCCTCTGAAAAGGGAAGAAAAAGGGGATATCGAACAACACAACTTACAGGGTTTCTGGAAGAATTACACCTTCAATATTGGAAGATTAAGGTAGCTTCTCGGCCAGTGAGCTGTGAATCGATTGTGATACTCGACTCTCGATTCAGTGATCAAGTAAATGGTCTGTCAGGAGGATGTTGCTCACCACCGACTCAGCAGGAAGTGAGATCACATATTGATGTATTCAACCCCGACTTAAGAATTAAGTTTGCTCATAATGTCTGGCTAAATTAATGTCACACATTGGCATATTTAATCTTGATTTACTGCAAGTGGGAAGGTAGAGAAGGAAGTCTAGCTAAAGACAAGACCATGTTATATACTTTAGGAAAACTGTACTCTCATAGCAACAGCACCAAATATCATATTCCCCCAAATTGGCATAGATCCCAGCAGATATTTGGGACATAGAATTATTCATCATGTCGTCACAATTTATAGTACATGAAATCTCAACAGGCACAATCTATATATCCTACCGTACATACAGCTGGCATAGCCAACACACAGTTTCCCTGGTTCCGAACCAGGAAATTAAGGCCAATTGAGTGGAATTGGAGTGCTGTTAGTTGTTGATGTGAAAACTGTGAACACGTCTCTGTGTCTCGGGGTGTGTGATGGTGTTGTGTTTGTGGCGTCCTCTCTCTCTTTCTCCCAGACAATCTGCTTGGTCTATTCCCCTCTCTCGTCTTTATGGATAACAAGACATGCGTTAGGGTTACTAATACAACCGGCTGCATATGCCTGTCAGTGTGGGTTGCTACTGATTGCAGGGTTATTCTTGGAGGCTGTGGTAAGTGTGAGACATTGAGTTAATGAGTCCCTATGATGGTGTGTGAACTGTATACAACACATTCAACATATCAGACTTGACCTGTTGTGATCTTTTATAACATGCTGTAGGCAGTGAGTGAAAGGGTCTCTGTGATGGTGTGTGTACTGTATATAACACTGTAACAAACAGCTATGTCAGGATCTGTCGTTTTCTTGTATAACGTGTTGTTTCTCTCTCTCTCTCGTTTAACACTACTTTGCGTTGTAATACTTTCTGTCTCTCAGCAACAACAGCAGTAGGTCAATGTTCTTTTGATTCAATTTGCTTTGAACTTTACCTTGAAGTGTTTGTTCTGGAAGTGTATTTGGGTGACTGCAGTCTGGCCCCTCTGACATTTTCCCCAATAACAGCTAATCCATCGGCTTTCCTGTAAAAGCCTGCAAGCATTTAATGATCTGAAGGCAGCAACTCTGTTCCCGCTCCTCACCTCTTTAGATGAAAGTGGAGAATAGAGAAGAGAGGGAGCTGTAGTGGTGCTGGTGGTGATGGGGGGAGGGGGGGGGGGATACGGTGAAGGGGAATGAAGGGTAGAGTTGAGGGTTCTGGGAAGGACTCCCTTGGGATGAGAGTTATGGTGAGATCTGAAATTGTCTGGTCTGGGAGACAGCCTGTCCAAGTCCACATGTTGAATGCTTTGAAAAGGTAGCACACATGGCTTAACTGTTTGTACATGTTTGCGTGTGTACCTGCGTGTGTGTGTGTGTACTGTGGGGAGATAGCTAGCAAAATCACTAAATATTTCAAAGGACCACGAGTGGGAAAAAAAATGAAATATTTGGAATCTGGAGCACCACTCCCAGAGGACTCAGAGAAAGAGGCCCATTCTTCCCGGAACAACAGAAATAAAAGCATTTGATCTCCACCACACTCCTTTTCAACAATTTCCTGCTTTGTCCCCCACCCCCTTTGTCTATCACTAGGCTGAGTCTGGTGCTGGGGAGCGTTGCAGCCAGGCAGCAGCTAGTACCACATGGAGGTAAACAGCTAGAGTAAACATATTTATTCTGCAAACCCACAAAATGGTGGATCTCTTTCCACAGGAGACCACACTTTGTAGCTGTTTTCTCGCACACCTTCCCACTGTAATTAGCTTTATCATAGCAGAAAACAGAAAACAGCCCCTCTGCGTATTTAAACACCTGATAGCTGTTCATTTAAAACTATTTGTAATCATCATTAAAACCACACCAGACTATGATTGTGCTATTACAATGGGCATCTAAAACCAAAGTCCCTCTGGAGAAAAGTGCCATGGGGAGAGTTGATATTTCTCTTACTATGTCAATGGCCCCCTATAACCGCTGGATGGGTACCTCAATAGAGGACGCAGGGCATGACAGAGCTGAGAGAGCCCCAGCTAAATCTACATCTATCCAACACAAGGCTGTTTTATCGCAATAACACTAGGGCCTGTAAGTTAACCAGATCTGCCCACATGGCCTATGGCTCACAAGGTAAAAGCAGATCAAACACTTGAGCTTCGCTTGATTGATCCAGGCGCTCAAAGAATTTGATTGATCCAGGCGCTCAAAGAATTTGATTGATCCAGGCGCTCAAAGAATTTGATTGATCCAGGCGCTCAAAGAATTTGATTGATCCAGGCGCTCAAAATATTTGATTGATCCAGGCGCTCAAAATATTTGATTGATCCAGGCGCTCAAAGTATTTGATTGATCCAGGCGCTCAAAGTATTTGATTGATCCAGGCGCTCAAAGAATTTGATTGATCCAGGCGCTCAAAGAATTTGATTGATCCAGGCGCTCAAAGAATTTGATTGATCCAGGCGCTCAAAGAATTTGATTGATCCAGGCGCTCAAAATATTTGATTGATCCAGGCGCTCAAACTATTTGATTGATCCAGGCGCTCAAACTATTTGAGAGAAAACAAATACAGGTATACCTGTATTAGACCTCAGCTCTGTTGCTTAGTGAGTGTTTTGGAACTACTGTGCATGATAAGGAAGTAGGGAGGACATCTTTAGTGAACGTTTTGTCGTCAGTCCACTGCTGCTAGGTTCATAATCAATAGCCAAATCTTTAATTGTGACCAGGGCTCAATGGGTCACGTTGTCCATTCTCCTTTCTGGCTACTCGCCTTATCAGTAACTGAGTTGGAATCACACACACACACACATACTACACACACACCTCGGCACCTTGCGTTCTCTGGGGGTTGTTTCCTTGTCACCAAGCAGCATGAACAGTCCCAATCATTAGCATTGATTTCCCTTTGAATAACCATTAAAAAAAGCTCCCTCATCTCTCCCTGCCCTCTTCTCTCTCTCTCTCTCTCTCCACTCTATGGGTTGTTCCATGAAAATATTTGTATTTTGCATCCCTCTGATATTTTATATAGACATTTTTTAAAAGGCTGTTATATTAAAGGAAGTGGCATTTAATATAGACCACATGAAAAAATTAAATAAATCTGATTTCTTTATATGAATAAAGACTTGCTGTAGTGCCAAACCTCAGCATTTTGACATGTCCCTGTGTACTCTGTGACATCTAGGAAGATTTTATTCCACTTAACTCCTAGATTTAAAGCCCTAGTTATCCGGTTGTTTCAACAAAGTCATTTCTAAAGATGAGTATTTATTTCCAGTGATTAGTGTTTCATTTTAAGGAAGAAAAAGGTCAACCCTGTTACGTAAACTGAACTCTCATAATAATATGGTGAAACTATTCCTTTTAAAATATTTCCAAAAGAAAGATTGAACATCTAATAGTCAAGTCATAGTGTAAAAACAGGTAAGCTGGTTACACTCTTTTTGGCAATTTTTCTGGTGTTTTGTGGTAAACTGAGCAGCACCTCCATGATCGCGCATAACACTTTAACTCTGTTACCCATAGATAGACGCGTTAGATTTTCTTTTCCAATTAAATGTTTTGGGTGAAGTGTGCATTCAAGTGCCCCTCTCTGTTGCACACAACAAACTTCCATTCCCCCTGTCACGAGGTGATTTATGGCTGGTTGAGGATGAAATTGTGAACCTTGTTACGGTCAATCCTGTTACTTTATTTAGCACTCAATTGGCACTTACTGTAGTACTTTTGTTTATTTACCACTTGAGATGGGCAAACATGTTTTTTATGAAGTTGTGCTCTTCATGACAAAATATAAAAATTTGATGAAATCAAACAGTTTTTTTCACCAAGTTACACCACCCAAAGGGACTCATTTTGTGGAATGACCACTCTATTGATCTATCTTCTCAATTTATATTTTTCTCTCCCCCCTCACTCTCTCTTCATCTCTCCTTTTTATCCCCTCTCTATCTCCTTTATCTCCCCTTCTCTCCCCCCTCCATCCTACTCTCCCTCCTCTCTCTGGTTCTTCATTCTGAGCGGTAGGTGTGCTGGTTTAATTGCTCACAGCGATAGAAGACTCAGTCCCAAATGGCACCCTATTCCCTATATAGTGCACTACTTTTGAACAGGGCCCATACGGCTCTGGTCAGAATTAGTGCCTTATAAGGGAATAGGGTGCCATTTGGGATAGAAAGGTAATCAGCTCCCTGGCAGAGAGAGGCTGCATAATAAACCACCAGCACAGGGGCCACTTAGGGGACAATTAAAACAGGAAACGGGGCTCGTGTTTGTTTGTGAAGAGGTGGGAGAGGAGGACATAGAGAGACCGAGGGCAGGAGAGCAGAGAGAGATAAGAAGAGGTGGTCAACGTGTGTCTGGGTGAATGAGCTGAGTCATTGGGTGAGACGTGGGGTGATGAAAGGTAATAGGTAATAGGTTGTTGATCACGTAGAGAGAGGCTTGGCCCCGGGTAAGCCTGAGGCCCCTGGCTTTAATGAAACTCATTTACATCATCTCACACTCTGACGCATCCAGAGGGGGCACACATATCATATATGTGCGCAAACACACACACAGACTCACACACACATTAGCAGCAGCAACACATGCACCTGCACACACACACACACAGTCATGAATATGGCTCAAAGTTGGATTTGAAGGGGACAGTAAGTCAATGAGTGGATTGATTTTCTTTCTGTTCATGACTTTGCTGCAAGGTGTTTTTTTTTTGCCTTGGAGAATTTTTAGTGTGCGTCCTGAACCGGACTGACTGACAGATAAAATCTCCATCATCAGTGTGTGTGTGTGTGTGTGTGTCAGTAACAACAAGCTCTGGCCACAAGATGAACCATCCCTGCCCCACTGTGACACGGATTGGTCTATTTAATCATCTCCAGACCCATGGCCAGCTATATCCACTACCCAGACTTGTGATACCTGGAGGGAAGTCATACTGGACAACAAGAGATCCCAAAGAAAAAAATGTGAGTGCGTGTGCTTGCCTGCCTGCGTGCATGCTTGTGTTTGTCTGTGTGTGTGTTTGCACATGTCCATGTAGGTGCACATGTATGCGTGTCTGTCTGGCTGTCTGTCTGTCTCTGTGTGTGTGCCATGAGTCACTTCTCTACGTTCCTTCATTTTTTCTATGGTTGTGTTGTGACACAGCATTGTCTATGTGGATGTGTCAGAGTGGATGTGTTGTGACACAGCATTGTCAAACTGGATGTGTGAGGGTGGTTGTGTTGTGACAGCCTTGTCTATGTGGATGTGTCAAGGTGGTTGTATTGAACAGCGTCAACCCTTCTGTGCTGCTGTCAGATGACTGGAGCTATCCCATACGTCCAACAGGCTTGACGACCGCAGACCACGTGTAACCACACCAGGCCAGGACCTCCACATCAGGCTTCTTCACCTGCGGAGTCGTCTGAGACCAGCCACCCGGACAGCTGATGAAACTGAGGAGTAGTTATGTCTGTAATAAAGCCCTTTTGTCGAGGAAATTCTGATTGGCTGGACCTGGCTCCCCAGTTGGTGGGCCTATGCCCTCATGCCCAGTCATGTGAGATCCATATATTAGGGCCTAATGAATTTCAATTGACTGATTTTCTCATATGAACTGTAACTCAGTAACCTTAAATGTTTTCATGTAATTTATATTTCTGTTCAGTATACATATTGCCAAAGCCTACTTTGGAGATTAAGTGATTAATTTACAAAATTAACATAATTAAAACAATAATAATCAAGATTGTCAATGGGAAAATCAGTAACAACAATAACCATATCATGGACAATAACAATAACAGTCATAGAGGACATATGCAGGTTGGTTGGTCTGTCAGACACTGTCTCTCATCTTATGGCAGGCAGCAATGTAGTGCTCTGCCAACCCACAGCTCTCTGCGTCTTCCCCCAACAGGACGGGTAGCCTATCCTCATCAGATAAGTCTTTGAAACCTTGAATAAGGGTTTCAAATTTGGGGAAATTACACTCTAAATGGATTTCTATTTTTTACATTTTGTCAAGAAATGCAGCTCTGTCTTGGGATCTGCTGTGGTGCAGTGGTTACACAGCTTTTCCTCTACAGGGAGCCAGGTTTTCTTGTTTGTACCCTTCGCAATGGCAAGGCTGTACTCACTGAGCCTGTACTTTGCCAAGGTTTTTAAAAAGTGTTGATCAGTAACCATGGTCAAATAGCTTGTCGTGGTGTACAGTCAATTTATGTCACGTTCTGACCTTAGTTCCTTTGTTTTGTCTTTGTTTTAGTATGGTCAGGGCGTGAGTTGGGGTGGGAAGTCTGTTCTTTTTTCTATGATTTGGTATTTCTGTGTTTGGCCTGGTATGGTTCTCAATCAGAGGCAGCTGTCAATCGTTGTCCCTGATTGAGAACCATACTTAAGTAGCCTGGTTTCACCTTTGAGTGGTGGGTTGATTATTAAGTAGCCTGGTTTCACCTATGAGTTGTGGGTTGATTATTAAGTAGCCTGGTTTCACCTATGAGTTGTGGGTGATTATTAAGTAGCCTGGTTTCACCTATGAGTTGTGGGTGATTATTAAGTAGCCTGGTTTCACCTATGAGTTGTGGGTGATTATTAAGTAGCCTGGTTTCACCTATGAGTTGTGGGTGATTATTAAGTAGCCTGGTTTCACCTATGAGTTGTGGGTGATTATTAAGTAGCCTGGTTTCACCTATGAGTTGTGGGTTGATTATTAAGTAGCCTGGTTTCACCTATGAGTTGTGGGTTGATAATTAAGTAGCCTGGTTTCACCTATGAGTTGTGGGTTGATTATTAAGTAGCCTGATTTCACCTATGAGTTGTGGGTGATTATTAAGTAGCCTGGTTTCACCTATGAGTTGTGGGTGATTATTAAGTAGCCTGGTTTCACCTATGAGTTGTGGGTGATTATTAAGTAGCCTGGTTTCACCTATGAGTTGTGGGTGATTATTAAGTAGCCTGGTTTCACCTATGAGTTGTGGGTGATTATTAAGTAGCCTGGTTTCACCTATGAGTTGTGGGTGATTATTAAGTAGCCTGGTTTCACCTATGAGTTGTGATTATTAAGTAGCCTGGTGATTATTAAGTAGCCTGGTTTCACCTATGAGTTGTGGGTGATTATTAAGTAGCCTGGTTTCACCTATGAGTTGTGGGTGATTATTAAATAGCCTGGTTTCACCTATGAGTTGTGGGTTGATTATTAAGTAGCCTGGTTTCACCTATGAGTTGTGGGTGATTATTAAGTAGCCTGGTTTCACCTATGAGTTGTGGGTGATTATTAAGTAGCCTGGTTTCACCTATGAGTTGTGGGTTGATTATTAAGTAGCCTGGTTTCACCTATGAGTTGTGGGTTGATTATTAAGTAGCCTGGTTTCACCTATGAGTTGTGGGTTGATTATTAAGTAGCCTGGTTTCACCTATGAGTTGTGGGTGATTATTAAGTAGCCTGGTTTCACCTATGAGTTGTGGGTTGATTATTAAGTAGCCTGGTTTCACCTATGAGTTGTGGGTGATTATTAAGTAGCCTGGTTTCACCTATGAGTTGTGGGTGATTATTAAGTAGCCTGGTTTCACCTATGAGTTGTGGGTGATTATTAAGTAGCCTGGTTTCACCTATGAGTTGTGGGTTGATTCTTTTCTGTTCAGTGTTTTTTTATTCACCGTTCAGGACTGTTTCGTTTCGTTCTCATTATTTTGTTTTGTGTTCATGATAATCAATTATCAATATGGACACTTACAACGCTGCGCATTGGTCCTCTTCTTCCACCAACAACGGCTGTTACAATTTAGGGTCAGATAGCAGTGCATTTTGCTTTTGTGCTTGTTCTTGTGTTTCCCAATATGTAATTTAGTTTTGTTTTGACTGTGTTGTAATTTGGTTTATTCAGAATGATTGGATGTTCCGGTCCTGAGACTTGTGTGTCTTAGTAGAACAAGTTTGTGAACTCAGCCTTGGGCCGCCTGGATGAGGGGACTCTTTTCTTTGCATTGGCATTGCAGGGCTTGGCAATGATATTAGAGGGGGTCAATGTATTTTAGATGTTTCCAAAACTTAAATGCTCTTTTTTTAGTTTAGTTTTTGTGGATATTGTCCGAATTCTGCCCTGCATGCCTTGTGTGTAGTTTTATTCTGGACATGTAGGAGAATCTTACAGAAATCTGCATGCAGGATTTCATTTGGGTATTTGTCCCATTGGGCGAAAGCTTGTTTTGCAAAAGGACCCTACACCTCGTAGCCATAAAGTGCAATTAGTTCATTGACACATTCAATTAGTTTCAGCCAAATGTAAAAATTTCAATTTGAATACATTTTTTCTGGCGTAGAATGCCCTTAATGCTTTCTCTCTGAGTTCATTCACTGCCTCATTTAGATGTCCAGTCAAGCTTATTTTTAAACCTAAGTAAGTGTAGTGTTTGCAGTACTCAATATAAAATCATTATTTTGTCTTTTTGGGATTTTCTGCCAGAGCCCAGGTCTGCAAAGTGCAGGCATTTAACCTCTGAATTGTGGAGACGAACACCAGAGGCTGAGGATTTTTCTAGAATAGTGGCCAATTTGTTGATGTAAATATTGAAAAGTGCGGGGTTCAGATTGCCGCGCCCCAGGGTTAAAGAATTCAGCTGTTTTCTTGATAATGTTGATGCTGCATGTATTGCCTGCATTCGAAAAGTATTCATACCTCTTTACTTTTTTCACATTTTGTTACGTTACAGCCTTATACTATGTATATAATTTTTTCCCTCATTCTACACACAATATACCATAATGACAAAGCAAACACCGTTTTTTTTAAACATTTCTGCAAATGTATAAAATAAACTGAAATATCACATTTACATAAGAATTCAGACTCTTTACTCAGTACTTTTTGAAGCACCTTTTGCAGCGATTACAGCCTCAAGTCTTCTTGGGTATAATGCTACAAGCTTGTATTTGGGGAGTTTCTCCCATTCTTCTCTGCAGACCTCTGCACAGCTATTTTCAGGTCTCTCCAGATATGTTCGATCGGGTTCAAGTCTGGGTTTTGGCTGGGCCAATCAAGGACATTCGGAGACTTGTCCCGAAGCCACTCCTGCCTTGTCTTGGCTGTGTGCTTAAGGTCATTGTCCTGTTGGAAGGTGAATCTTTTTGCTACCCTTCCCCTTTTTGCTACCCTTCCCCAGATCTGTGCTTTGACACAACCCTGTCTCTAGAGACAATTCCTTCAACATCATGGCTTGGTTTTTGCTCTGACATTATGCAAACATTTCGAAAAATCTGTTTTCTCTTTGTCATTATGGGGTATTGTGTGTAGATTGAAGGAAACAATAATGTTAACCATTTTAGAATAAGGCTGTAATGTAACAAAATGTGGAAAAAGTCATGGGGTCTGAATACATTTAGAGGGCACTGTGTATGCATATATATATGTGTGTGTGTGTGTGTGTGTGTGTGTGTGTGTGGACAGTATATGAATAGGAAAGGTGTGTACAGCACTAGTTACAGTATATAGGATGAGCCATGACTAGAATGAAGCAATATGGCCCGAGGGGGTGTGGTATGTGGCCACTACACCATGGCTAACGATGCAACGCGGCTTGCCTGGACACGGCCCTTAGTCGTGATATCTTGGTCATATACCACAACCCCAGAGGTGCCTTGTTGCTATTATAAATTGGTTACCAATGCAATTAGAGAAGTCAAAATAAGTGTTTAGTCATACCCGTGATACATGGTCTGATATACCAAGGCTGTCAGCCAATCAGCATTCAGGGCACGAACCACTCAGTTTATAATACATTATATACACATATGAAGGGAGTAAAACTGTACGTAAACATTATTAACGTGACCAGTGTTCCATTATTAAAATATCCAGTGTTCTATTATTAAAGTGACCAGTGTTCCATGACTATGCACGTAAGACAGCAGTCTCTAAGGTGCAGGGCAGAGAACCGGGTGGTAGCCGGCTAGTGACAGTGACTACGTTCAGGGCAGGGTACTGGGCTCGTGGCCTGGAGATAAAAGCTGTTTTTCAGTCTCTCGGTCCCAGCTTTGATGCACCTGTACTGTCTCTGCCTTCTAGATGGTAGCGGGGTTAAGAGGCCGTAGCTCAGGTTTCTAGAGGTCCTTGACAATCTTCTTGGCCTTCCTGTGATGCAGGTGATGTGTAGGGCTGAATGCACCCCCTTCTGGAGAGCCCTGCGGTCGCAGACAGTACAACTGCCGTACCAGGCATTGATGGGCCAAGACAAATTTCCTAAGCATCCTGAGGTTGAAGAGGAGTTGTTGCGCCTTCTTCGCCACGCTATCTGTGTGGATATGCCATTTCAGGTTGGAACTTGAAGCTGTTTCACTCTCTCCACTGAGGCCCTGTCGATGTGGATGGGGGTGTGCTCTCTTTGCTGTCTCCTTAAGTCCACAATCAGCTCCTTCATGTTGTTGATGTTGAGGGAGAGGTTATTGTCCTGGCACCACTCAACCAAACAGTGGGAGTTTTTATATATATATTTTTGAAAGGTGGCAATTATAGCAGGAAGGATGTGGTTTTTTAAAGGATGGTAGTTGTGGTCACCAAATAGATGACATGACATGAAAATGCACAAATTCAATTGTTGATTATCAAAAGAAGAAATGGTCTACCAAATGTATGCAGGGTTGAGGAGGAATGTCATTGAATATGCTGGTGGTCATTGCACAGAGCAGTGGCATTATTGTCACTGTTATTGTCACAGCCAGTCAGTCAGTGGTTGTTGTGGCTGTGGTTGAGTCATCTGAAGCAGTATAGGCAGCAAGGCTGGAACCAACCCAACACAGGAATAACATGATGGATGGCTCACTCACTCTGTCCAACAGGACGTTGGTGGTGGTTCAGAGGTGGTTAGAGTCAGAGTATGGGGTCAGAGTAGTGATGAGAAAAACAACTCCCTGCCTGCCTCTCCATGGGGAGGAGAAGACTCCTTTTACTTAATCTCTAATCACTACTGGGGAGTCCCTTTGTTAGGTCCCACTTGACCCCCTACCACTCCCCCTTCCAACCCTACCATCCCTTCCTCAACCTACACACAGAGGGAGGAGATTAAATTATTGAAAGATTCTACATCGGTCTTACTATTCACCCTGTCTCCTCTGACTGTTCTTCTGCTTTTTTCATGATTCCTTTATTTTCTCTCTTCTTTCTCGCTTTCTCAGCCCTCCTTTGCCTTGACTCCCGACTGTCTTTATTTTGCTTCTCTATTCTCCTCTCCTTTGTCAATCCTCTCACTTTTTCCCCTCCTCCCTCAGCCCCCTCTTCTTTCTTTAACTTATTCCTCACTTGTATGTTTAGACCTGTGGCCTCTTTATCTGCCTCTCCACATTCCACTTTAAGTCTGCTGGTAAATCAGATGAAAAACACAAAAACATAAATATATACAAATTATTTGTTGAATGGCACATTTCAAGGGACCATAAACGGAGTGAACATAACCCCTCCCCCCAAGCTACGCCCCAGAACGAGTAGATCAAACGCCTCTCTCCCTAATTCCCTTTTCTCCCTTTATCTCTTTTTTACCCACCCATCCCTCTATTTCGGTCATCCTCTTTCATGTTGCGGAACACTGGCTTAAGTGGCTGAGCTTTCTGACAGGCCTCTCAAATGAAGCCTGTGAGTCGGCTGAGAGGGAAAGTGAATTGGTTTGTTCTGGGGGCTGTGGCCTTGATGGCGCACCCTGCTGTGAACTCTCTGATCTGCCCCCTAGCAGGATGAGACAGCCAGCCAAACACACATGCATACACAAGCACAGGGGTGGGGAGGGAGATTGAATAGGACGGATGAGTCACACTACTTTCATTCTTGGAACAAGCCTTGTTTCGTTACAATATATTCCGGTTATTGCCTGTTTTGAAATGGGGATTGAGTACCCTGAATGTCAGGTTTTTACGTTGGGAGGCAGGATTAGACTGAAGGAGAATATATGTGAACCCACACCGCCATCTAGTGGCTACTCTGCATTCTGGCACCACAGATTTGACGTCAGGCTTTGAGACAGTTTTGTACAGAAGGGATACAACCAATGTAAAAATTAGGTTAAAGTTAGAAAAATATTTAGGGTTAGGGTGAGCTAAAATGCAATTTTTATAAATATATTTTAGCCATCAATTTGACAAACTGTATCTCTTCTAGAGACCCTTTGTGACGGGTGTTTGGTTCTGGTTCATTCTCCTGAAAAGCAGAAGTCAGTTGACTGTCTGCTATCAACTATAACTCAACCAGGGGAAATTGTGGAGCTGTTTATTATCCTTTTGTCACGCCCTGGTCGAAGTATATTGTGTTTGTCTGCATTTATTTGGTCAGGCCAGGGTGTGACATGGTTTTTTTGTGGTGTGTTTTGTCTTGGGGGTGTCTAGCATAGTCTATGGCTGCCTGAGGCAGTTCTCAATCAGAGGCAGGTGATTATCGTTGTCTCTGATTGGGAACCATATTTAGGCAGCCATATTCTTTGAGTGTTTCGTGGGTGATTGTTCCTGTCTCTGTGTTTGTTGTCACCAGATAGGCTGTATAGGTTTTCACGTTCCGTTTGTTGTTTTTGTATTGTTCGTGTTTTTTTCGTCGTCATTAAACATGTATCAAAAATACCACGCTGCATTTTGGTTCGCTTCTCTTCTACCAGACGAAAGCCGTTACAGAATCACCCACCACAACGGGACCAAGCGGCATGGTAACAGGCAACAGCAACAGCAGGAGCAACAAAGAGAGGAATGGACATGGGAGGACGAATTGGACGGAGAAGGACCCTGGGCTCAGCCTGGAGAATATTGCCGCCCCAAATGAAGAACTGGAGGCGGTAAAAGCAGAGAGGCGCCGGTATGAGGAGGCAGCACGGCGACGCTGATGGAAGCCCGAGAGTCAGCCCCAAAAATTTCTTGGTGGGGGGCTCAGGGAGAGTGTGGCAGAGTCAGGAGTCAGACCTGAGCCAACTCTCCCTGTTTATCGTGAGGAGCCAAGGAGGAGACCAGAGCCGGTGTTGGAGGTGAGCGAAGCAGAGACTGTGAAGGAGTTAATGGGGAAATTGGAGGAGAGAGAAATGAGGGAGTTGCTGTGTTGGTGCTTTTTGCATGGAATTCGCCCGACGGAGTGTGTCGGGGATTTTATGGCACCTGGGTCAGCGCTCCATACTCGTCCTGAGGTGCGTGTTAGTCGGCTGGTGAAGATGGTGCCAGCCTCACGCACCAGGCCTCCTGTGCACCTCCCTAGCCTTGCACGTCCTGAGCCAGCACTGCTCTCAAGATCTCCAGTACGCCTTCACGGTCTAGCCCATCCTGTGCCACCTCCACACACCAGCCCTCCGGTGGCAGCTCCCCGCACCTGGCTTCCTGTGCGTGTCCTCGGCCCAGTACCACCAGTGCCAGCACCACGCATCAGGCCTACAGTGCGCCTTGCCTCTCCAGCGCTGCCGGAGCTTTCCTCCTCTCCTGCGCTGCTGGAGTCTCCTGCCTGTTCAGCGCTGCACGAGCCTTCCTCCTCTACAGCGCTGCCAGAGTCTCCCGCCTGTTCAGCGCAGCCAGAGCCTTCCTCCTCTACTGCGCTGCTGGAGTCTCCCGCCTGTTTAGCGCTGCCAGAGTCTTCCGCCTCTACAGCGCTGCCGGAGTCTCCTGCCTGTTTGGAGCAGCCAGAGCTGCCAGTATGCATGGAGCAGCCAGAGCTGCCAGTATGCATGGAGCAGCCAGAGCTGTCAGTCTGCATGGAGCAGCCAGGGCCGCCAGTCTGCATGGAGCAGCCAAGGCCGCCAGTCTGCATGGAGCAGCCAGGGCCGCCAGTCTGCATGGAGCAGCCAGGGCCGCCAGTCTGCATGGAGCAGCCAGGGCCGCCAGTCTGCATGGAGCAGCCAGGGCCGCCAGTCTGCATGGAGCAGCCAGGGCCGCCAGTCTGCATGGAGCAGCCAGGGCCGCCAGTCTGCATGGAGCAGCCAGGGCCGCCAGTCTGCATGGAGCAGCCAGGTCCGCCAGTCTGCATGGAGCAGCCAGGGCCGCCAGTCTGCATGGAGCAGCCAGGATCCGCCAGTCTGCATGGAGCAGCCAGGATCCGCCAGTCTGCCAGGATCCGCCAGTCAGCCAGACTCTTCCAGACCCGCCAGTCAGCCAGACTCTTCCAGACCCGCCAGTCAGCCAGGATCTGCCGGATCCAACTACCTTCCTGAGCTTCCTCTCAGTGCTGAGCTTCCTCTCAGTGCCGGGCTTCCCCTCAGTCCCGAGCTGCCCCTCAGTCCAGTGGGGTTCTGGGTGAGGACTACTAGGCCATGGTCGGCGGTGGGGTCTACGTCCCGCGCCGGAGCCGCCACCATGGACAGACGCCCACCCGGACCCTTCCCTATTGTTTTGATGTGCGTCCGGGAGTCCGCACCGTAGGGGGGGGGGGTTCTGTCACGCTCTGGTTGAAGTATATTGTGTTTGTCTGCATTTATTTGGTCAGGCCAGGGTGTGACATGGGTTTTTTGTGGTGTGTTTTGTCTTGGGGGTGTCTAGCATAGTCTATGGCTGCCTGAGGCGGTTCTCAATCAGAGGCTGGTGATTATTGTTGTCTCTGATTGGGAACCATATTTAGGCAGCCATATTCTTTGAGTGTTTCGTGGCTGATTGTTCCTGTCTCTGTTTGTTGTCACCAGATTGTCACCAGGTTTTCATGTTCCGTTTGTTGTTTTTGTATTGTTCGTGTTTTTTTTTTCGTCGTTATTAAACATGTATCAAAAATACCACGCTGCATTTTGGTCCGCTTCTCTTCCACCAGACGAAAGCTGTTACACCTTTTGCTTATCATCTTCTCTGGTTTTGTATCACTGTCATAACGGCTGCATAACACAATAACAATGGCATATAGGCCTAGTCATAGAATTATTGGAGTCAGTTTGTAACAACCGACTGTGCACTATCACACCACAGACAGTGTTTGGTGTAAACCTTTCATCTTCCAGTAGGATCTTAGTTACAATATCTGTGTTTGTGCAGTAAAAGGGCCCAGTCAAATTCCTTGATTCATGCCCCAAATGACCATGCCCCAAATGACCATGCCCCAAATGACCATGCCCCAAATGACCATGCCCCAAATGACCATGCCCCAAATGACCATGCCCCAAATGACCATGCCCCAAATGTGCCTCCTCTCTGAGGGTTATATGAAGACAGTGTTTCTGTCCTAAATTGCACCCTATTCTCTTTATGGTGCATAACTTCTGACAAATGCCATTAGGGAATAGGGTGCCATTTGGGACAAAGCCAGTATTGTCTTGATTAATAAAGGAACAACAGCATTGTCTGAAAAGGAAAACATGTTCCTTAAATTAACATTGATGTATTCTCTGTGTGTGACTCTCTTTGTTACAATGATACAACGGGTGAGTTACTGTGTAGCAATATGTTTAGGGCATGTCATTTCTGTATTTTATGATGATAAATTGCTTGTTCAATAAACTCAACCATGGTTGTGTTGTGGTTTTGATGCAGTTTTCTGAACAGATAAATGGAAATGTCTTATCATAGGTCTATTTATTTTTGCAGATCTACTCAATTGTTCCTTTCAAATGAGCGGGCATAGCTGCGGGAAGTAGGGGTGTTGAGGGTGCTGCAGCACTCCTGTAAAATCTGAATAATAATAATAAAATAAATTATAATACTTTTTAAAACTACAGTATTTTTTCACCAAATTAATGCACTGGGCCTTTAATAGTCCTGTATTAGCAGAACGATATAGCCATCTGCATCTCGGGCAAAAAGACTACCCCCCACAGTATTAACTCACCCACTAAAATAAAACAGTTTATTTTTAATCTGCACACAACAGAGGCCTACCTCTCTAGCCTCTACCTCTCATCCAGTGAAAAGCACTTATGGTTATTAGGGACTGAAAGCCGCTTACGGCCAGGGTTCGGGGGTGGTGCCCTATGTTCAATGCCGGTGTTTAGTTGGACGCTGGTGTATCAGGAAGTGTCAAACGTCCAATGACAAGCACGGATTCCTGTGCTGTCGTTGACCGTCCTATCCAACCTACCTGTCACTGCACTTATCTATCCACAACAATGTGGCTTCACCAGCAGAAAAGTTCACCTTTGCAGATTTAGCACATTAAAAATAGACTATTATTCACAAGAAATGGGCAACGGACTATGAAGCGAGACCTTTATTGGTAAGGGTATAAGCGCATAGCTTCTTATAGATCCTCTCCACCCTCTACAGTTCAAGTTGAGCGCACAAGACGCCATCTGTTCTCTCCCTCTCAAACCCGGGCCTGACAGTCTGAATAACTCTTGGTCGGAATGACGTTTGTTGCTGGAAGTAAAATGGACTTCCTGTCCCCGCGATATCACAAGCAGTCCCTAGCTCAAACTCTCTGTCGTTTTGGATTGTTCGTGATCTGTATGGTAAGTTCATTATTTTTGTTGAATACAATTATAGAAATGTATCCAGATGGCAAATTAATAATGTTTTTGAATGCAGTTTTGTTGCAATAATTCACAAATGTCTATGTAACATCAGTTACCTATAACAATACAATAACTGGGGGAAAACCCCTCCCCAAATAGTCAAAGATTTATTTTATTAAAGTGAAATGCTTCTCTTGTACTAAACAATTATTGACAGATGTTTTTTGGGGGGAGTGGTCACTTTGTTACTTAGTCAAATGCCAATCACTCCATCTCATGCCATGCTGCTTGCAGAGAGACAGAGAGAGGCTGCAGCGACAGAGAGAGGATTATAAATTGGCCTCTGTCTGTTCCAACTAGCCATTCAGCTGTGGGAGCACAATAATAAGAGGATAGAGAACAGAGAGTCACCAAGATTAAGCCAGGACACAGCATTCTGATGGGACAGCAGGGATAATATCTGGCATTGTTCACTGACCAATGAATTACCATCAGGGACCATGTCCTGACTCCTTCCACAACTTGCCCTGAAGTGACCTCAACTCAGAGATGTGATTATAATAGGGGGGATTTTGCCCAATAGCCTAACAACTGAAGCAGGGTCAAAGGTAGGGTATCTGATCCTAGATCTGTCTTTTAAGGACAATTTGTTCTACCTGGAGTGATATGTGAAAGCATTACACTTGTTATGTGGCATAAGTGGCATGCCATCAATCAGTACATTGTTACTTTTAAGGCCTTCTATGAAAAGTGCCATTTTATCTATCCTCTCTTCTGGCTCGAAATGAAAACACATACATGCTTAGATCTCAATCTTGTTTTATGCTAACGGTCCCGAACATTGGAACCGAGCATGGAAAAAGCTCCTGTCATTACTCAGCCCCCTGGTCTTGGAATTCCCTAAAACCCCAGGACCTGGTGTCCCTGGAGGAGTTCAAAGGACACACAGATGAATAGGTTTTTGAGACGTGGTTGTTTGTAGTTGTCACCCTATGTCAAGAGTTTGTATTGCCTTATGTAAGGAAGCATGTTGTTATACTTCACACAAACATCCACTGTTTGTTTGCTGTTGTATTTGTGCTGTTGCCAGTGTCTTCTGTCTGTGTTGTCCATTTTGTTTGACATTGTTTGTTGTTGTTGTATTTGTGCTGTTGCCAGTGTCTTCTGTCTGTGTTGTCCATTTTGTTTGACATTGTTTGTTGTTGTTGTATTTGTGCTGTTGCCAGTGTCTTCTGTCTGTGTTGTCCATTTTGTTTGACATTGTTTGTTGTTGTTGTATTTGTGCTGTTGCCAGTGTCTTCTGTCTGTGTTGTCCATTTTGTTTGACATTGTTTGTTGCTGTTGTATTTGTGCTGTTACCAGTGTCTTCTGTCTGTGTTGTCCATTTTGTTTGACATTGTTTGTTTGTTGTTGTATTTGTGCTGTTGCCAGTGTCTTCTGTCTGTGTTGTCCATTTTGTTTGACATTGTTTGTTGCTGTTGTATTTGTGCTGTTGCCAGTGTCTTCTGTCTGTGTTGTCCATTTTGTTTGACATTGTTTGTTGCTGTTGTATTTGTGCTGTTGCCAGTGTCTTCTGTCTGTGTTGTCCATTTTGTTTGACATTGTTTGTTGCTGTTGTATTTGTGTCCAGTGTCTTCTGTCTGTGTTGTCCATTTTGTTTGACATTGTTTGTTGCTGTTGTATTTGTGCTGTTGCCAGTGTCTTCTGTCTGTGTTGTCCATTTTGTTTGACATTGTTTGTTGCTGTTGTATTTGTGCTGTTGCCAGTGTCTTCTGTCTGTGTTGTCCATTTTGTTTGACATTGTTTGTTGCTGTTGTATTTGTGCTGTTGCCAGTGTCTTCTGTCTGTGTTGTCCATTTTGTTTGACATTGTTTGTTGCTGTTGTATTTGTGCTGTTGCCAGTGTCTTCTGTCTGTGTTGTCCATTTTGTTTGACATTGTTTGTTGCTGTTGTATTTGTGCTGTTGCCAGTGTCTTCTGTCTGTGTTGTCCATTTTGTTTGACATTGTTTGTTGCTGTTGTATTTGTGCTGTTGCCAGTGTCTTCTGTCTGTGTTGTCCATTTTGTTTGACATTGTTTGTTGCTGTTGTATTTGTGCTGTTGCCAGTGTCTTCTGTCTGTGTTGTCCATTTTGTTTGACATTGTTTGTTGTGTGTTGTTTGTTTGCACTGTTTGTTTGCTGTTGTAGTGCTGTTGCCAGTGTCTTCTGTCTGTGTTGTCCATTTTGTTTGACATTGTTTGTTGCTGTTGTATTTGTGCTGTTGCCAGTGTCTTCTGTCTGTGTTGTCCATTTTGTTTGACATTGTTTGTTGCTGTTGTATTTGTGCTGTTGCCAGTGTCTTCTGTCTGTGTTGTCCATTTTGTTTGACATTGTTTGTTGCTGTTGTATTTGTGCTGTTGCCAGTGTCTTCTGTCTGTGTTGTCCATTTTGTTTGACATTGTTTGTTGCTGTTGTATTTGTGCTGTTGCCAGTGTCTTCTGTCTGTGTTGTCCATTTTGTTTGACATTGTTTGTTGCTGTTGTATTTGTGCTGTTGCCAGTGTCTTCTGTCTGTGTTGTCCATTTTGTTTGACATTGTTTGTTGCTGTTGTATTTGTGCTGTTGCCAGTGTCTTCTGTCTGTGTTGTCCATTTTGTTTGACACTGTTTGTTTGCTGTTGTATTTGTGCTGTTGCCAGTGTCTTCTGTCTGTGTTGTCCATTTTGTTTGACATTGTTTGTTGCTGTTGTATTTGTGCTGTTGCCAGTGTCTTCTGTCTGTGTTGTCCATTTTGTTTGACATTGTTTGTTGCTGTTGTATTTGTGCTGTTGCCAGTGTCTTCTGTCTGTGTTGTCCATTTTGTTTGACATTGTTTGTTGCTGTTGTATTTGTGCTGTTGCCAGTGTCTTCTGTCTGTGTTGTCCATTTTGTTTGACATTGTTTGTTGCTGTTGTATTTGTGCTGTTGCCAGTGTCTTCTGTCTGTCTTCTGTTTGTTGCTGTTGTTTTGTGCTGTTGCATTTCTGTTTGTTGTCCATTTTGTTTGACATTGTTTGTTGCTGTTGTATTTGTGCTGTTGCCAGTGTCTTCTGTCTGTGTTGTCCATTTTGTTTGACATTGTTTGTTGCTGTTGTATTTGTGCTGTTGCCAGTGTCTTCTGTCTGTGTTGTCCATTTTGTTTGACATTGTTTGTTGCTGTTGTATTTGTGCTGTTGCCAGTGTCTTCTGTCTGTGTTGTCCATTTTGTTTGACATTGTTTGTTGCTGTTGTATTTGTGCTGTTGCCAGTGTCTTCTGTCTGTGTTGTCCATTTTGTTTGACATTGTTTGTTGCTGTTGTATTTGTGCTGTTGCCAGTGTCTTCTGTCTGTGTTGTCCATTTTGTTTGACATTGTTTGTTGCTGTTGTATTTGTGCTGTTGCCAGTGTCTTCTGTCTGTGTTGTCCATTTTGTTTGACATTGTTTGTTGCTGTTGTATTTGTGCTGTTGCCAGTGTCTTCTGTCTGTGTTGTCCATTTTGTTTGACATTGTTTGTTGCTGTTGTATTTGTGCTGTTGCCAGTGTCTTCTGTCTGTGTTGTCCATTTTGTTTGACATTGTTTGTTGCTGTTGTATTTGTGCTGTTGCCAGTGTCTTCTGTCTGTGTTGTCCATTTTGTTTGACATTGTTTGTTGCTGTTGTATTTGTGCTGTTGCTGTCTTCTGTTGTCCATTTTGTTTGACATTGTTTGTTGCTGTTGTATTTGTGCTGTTGCCAGTGTCTTCTGTCTGTGTTGTCCATTTTGTTTGACATTGTTTGTTGCTGTTGTATTTGTTTGTTGCCAGTGTCTTCTGTCTGTTTGTCCATTTTGTTTGACATTGTTTGTTGCTGTTGTATTTGTGCTGTTGCCAGTGTCTTCTGTCTGTGTTGTCCATTTTGTTTGACATTGTTTGTTGCTGTTGTATTTGTGCTGTTGCCAGTGTCTTCTGTCTGTGTTGTCCATTTTGTTTGACATTGTTTGTTGCTGTTGTATTTGTGCTGTTGCCAGTGTCTTCTGTCTGTGTTGTCCATTTTGTTTGACGTTTGTTGCTGTTGTATTTGTGCTGTTGCCAGTGTCTTCTGTCTGTGTTGTCCATTTTGTTTGACATTGTTTGTTGCTGTTGTATTTGTGCTGTTGCCAGTGTCTTCTGTCTGTGTTGTCCATTTTGTTTGACATTGTTTGTTGCTGTTGTATTTGTGCTGTTGCCAGTGTCTTCTGTCTGTGTTGTCCATTTTGTTTGACATTGTTTGTTGCTGTTGTATTTGTGCTGTTGCCAGTGTCCTGTCTGTGTTGTCCATTTTGTTTGACATTGTTTGTTGTGTTGTATTTGTGCCATTTTGTCCATTTTGTTTGACATTGTTTGAGTGTCTTCTGTCTGTGTTTTTTGTTTGACATTGTTTGTTGCTGTTGTATTTGTGCTGTTGCCAGTGTCTTCTGTCTGTGTTGTCCATTTTGTTTGACATTGTTTGTTGCTGTTGTATTTGTGCTGTTGCCAGTGTCTTCTGTCTGTGTTGTCCATTTTGTTTGACATTGTTTGTTGCTGTTGTATTTGTGCTGTTGCCAGTGTCTTCTGTCTGTGTTGTCCATTTTGTTTGACATTGTTTGTTGCTGTTGTATTTGTGCTGTTGCCAGTGTCTTCTGTCTGTGTTGTCCATTTTGTTTGACATTGTTTGTTGCTGTTGTATTTGTGCTGTTGCCAGTGTCTTCTGTCTGTGTTGTCCATTTTGTTTGACATTGTTTGTTGCTGTTGTATTTGTGCTGTTGCCAGTGTCTTCTGTCTGTGTTGTCCATTTTGTTTGACATTGTTTGTTGCTGTTGTATTTGTGCTGTTGCCAGTGTCTTCTGTCTGTGTTGTCCATTTTGTTTGACATTGTTTGTTGCTGTTGTATTTGTGCTGTTGCCAGTGTCTTCTGTCTGTGTTGTCCATTTTGTTTGACATTGTTTGTTGCTGTTGTATTTGTGCTGTTGCCAGTGTCTTCTGTCTGTGTTGTCCATTTTGTTTGACATTGTTTGTTGCTGTTGTCTTCTGTCTGTGTTGTCCATTTTGTGCTGTTGCCAGTGTCTTCTGTCTGTGTTGTCCATTTTGTTTGACATTGTTTGTTGCTGTTGTATTTGTGCTGTTGCCAGTGTCTTCTGTCTGTGTCGTCCATTTTGTTTGACCATTTTGTTTGACATTGTTTGTTGCTGTTGTATTTGTGCTGTTGCCAGTGTCTTCTGTCTGTGTTGTCCATTTTGTTTGACATTGTTTGTTGCTGTTGTATTTGTGCTGTTGCCAGTGTCTTCTGTCTGTGTTGTCCATTTTGTTTGACATTGTTTGTTGCTGTTGTATT
The DNA here is from genome assembly GCF_036934945.1 of Oncorhynchus masou masou. Lineage (NCBI taxonomy): Eukaryota > Metazoa > Chordata > Actinopteri > Salmoniformes > Salmonidae > Oncorhynchus > Oncorhynchus masou. The sequence continues at coordinate 68,517,223 of NC_088239.1, read as the reverse complement.
TGTGTTTGAGTGTCTTCTGTCTGTGTTGTCCATTTTGTTTGACATTGTTTGTTGCTGTTGTATTTGTGCTGTTGCCAGTGTCTTCTGTCTGTGTTGTCCATTTTGTTTGACATTGTTTGTTGCTGTTGTATTTGTGCTGTTGCCAGTGTCTTCTGTCTGTGTTGTCCATTTTGTTTGACATTGTTTGTTGTATTTGCTGTTGTATTTGTGCTGTTGTCCATTGTCATTCTGTCTGTGTGCTGTCCATTTTGTTTGACATTGTTTGTTGTTTGTTGTATTTGTGCTGTTGCCAGTGTCTTCTGTCTGTGTTGTCCATTTTGTTTGACATTGTTTGTTGTTGTTGTATTTGTGCTGTTGCCAGTGTCTTCTGTCTGTGTTGTCCATTTTGTTTGACACTGTTTGTTGCTGTTGTATTTGTGCTGTTGCCAGTGTCTTCTGTCTGTGTTGTCCATTTTGTTTGACACTGTTTGTTGCTGTTGTATTTGTGCTGTTGCCAGTGTCTTCTGTCTGTGTTGTCCATTTTGTTTGACATTGTTTGTTGTTGTTTTTGTCCCCCGTCCCCACAGGAGGCCGTTTGCCTCTTTTCAGGCTGACATTGCAAATAAGAATTTGTTCTTAATTGACTTGCCGGGTTAAATAAAGGTTAAATACAAAAATTCTGATCACAAGGTGGGTGGGAAATGAATTATGTTGCTGTTCCTCCTTCTCCCTCTTCTCCAGGGAATGGTGTTGACCATGTCTATGTATCCCATGCTGAGGTTCCTGGGTGGAAAGCTCCATTCTTCCTTTACAGGGAGCTATCTACCTGGACACCACTCTGTTCTCCTCGTCAACTGCCCCAACGAACAGACAGCCAAGGACATCGGCCGGTAGGCTACAGTCCAGCCTACCACTATCACACTGTAACTAAACAATACTACCCCACCACACACAAACTACACACAGTGGTGAAATGCTTCTAGGTCAATCAATGTGATGGTTGTGTTTACCTAACAACATCATGCACCCAAACAAAATGAGGGGAAAACCCTTGAATGCAACTTCGACTGTGTGAAACAGGATCACTCAAACACTGTCATTTTTTGATGAGGTAGAGATAGGGTTAGAGCATTTTCTGAGAATGAGCTAGGTTGAAGATAACAGAGGTTAAAACAAGAAGATTCTAATATCCCATAATGCATTGCATAAATGAGGAAGAATTCTCAACAATGGGACCAGCGATGCTAGTTGGTGCTGGTTCCATGAATCTGTTTATTTTCAAAAGCTTCCTCGTGGAATTATTAGCTTGTCCTAACCTGGGAACCTTCAACCTAGATATTGAGTTAGTGGTTAGAGAGGCTGAGCAGCACGGCAGTGTTGAATAACTATTTTAGGACAGAATCATTTAGATGGGAGGAAAATTATGTTTCGTCTGTGTGTGTCTCACTAAATGTGTGTCTCACTAAATAATATAATAAATTAATAAAAATTACTACTTATTTATTCATTATTACAGTCCAACGAAATGCTTCCTTGCAGGTTCCTTCTCAAAAAAGCAACAACAATAATAAATTATAAAAGACAAGAATATAAAGTAAATGGCTCAATAGAATATAATAAACATTTTAGCATAAGTATACAGCTATTATTTTAATTCAACCCAGGATTCAACAACAAAAAAACAACATATTTACAGTACATAGTGGGAATGAAAAGTATGTGAACCCTTTCGAATTACCTGGATATCTGCATAAATTGGTCATAACATTTTATCTGATCTTCATCTAAGTCACAACAATAGACAAACACAGTCTGCTTAAACTAATAACACACAAACAATTATAATTGTACATGTCTTTATTGAACACAACATGTAAACATTCACAGTGCAGGTTGGAAAAGTATGTGAACCCTTGGATTTAAAAACATGTTGACCCTCCTTTGGCAGCAATAACCTCAACCAAACGTTTTCTGTAGTTGCGGATCAGACCTGCACAACGGTGAGGAGCAATTTTTGATCAATCCTCTATACAAAACTATTTCAGTTCCACAATATTCTTGGGATGCCTGCCTGGTGTGAACTGCTCTCTTGAGGTCATGCCACAGCATCTCAATTGGGTTGAGGTCAGGACTGACTGGGCGACTCCAGAAGGCGCATTTTCTTCTGTTCAAGCCATTCTGTTGTTAATTTACTTCTAAGTTGTTGTCCTGTTGCATCACCTAACTTCCATTCTTCAGAAATTTGAATTAATTTAGTCCTATTCTTTAACCTTGAGTTTTGGTTGAGATAGAGATGCAAATCCAACATATCCACTATTCATTTGTAGACAAACTGAAATTAATATAACATTTATAGATATATATTTAAAGCTGCAATACGTAACTTTCTGGGCGACCCGATCAAATTCACACAAAAATGTTTAGATCTGTCATTCTCATTGAAAGCAAATCTAACAAAGCGGTAGATCTATTCAATGTGTGATTATTCTTTGTGTCCCTTTCTTAAGTTGAGTTTATTTGCATCTTTTACTTTTGATTTTGTACACCAGCTTCAAACAGCTGAAAATGCTATATATATATTTAAAAATATATATATTTCACAGTGGGATAGATGGTACAATGATTCTCTACACTATGCTTGCTTGTTTTGACACATAAACTGAACATTTCGAATTTTAGCAATCAGGAAATGGCGGAGCGATTCCTGCATAGTGCACCTTTAAAACTTTCAGAGTGAGAGTATCAGAACAACAATTTTTCTCAAGGAGACATTCTCAGCTAAGCTACAACATCATTTCTGACTCATTCTGCCACTCACCAGATACTTATTAAAAAGAGGTAATCTCTCTTTAACAATTATACCATTTCAGAGGAAAGAAATAAGGAAATGGTCAAATGTGAGGGCAGTGAGACACTTTCTGCAGAAGTGAAATTAGTTCAAATATATTTTTAACATTACCAGATTGAAACAAACCTTCCATATTTGGCTAGACTGTGGAAAATAAATGTAATTGTCAAATTGTTGAGAATACAGTATGTGGGCTTCATTAAAAAAATCTGAATAACCTAGGTCACACATTAAATCAAAGCAAATGTATTGATATAGCCCTTCGTACATCCGCTGATATCTCAAAGTGCTGTACAGAAATCCAGCCTCAAACAACAAACAGCAAGCAATGCAGGTGTTGAAGCACGTTGGCTAGGAAAAACTCCCTAGAAAGGCCAAAAACCTAGGAAGAAACCTAGAGAGGAACCAGGCTATGAGGGGTGGCCTGTCCTCTTCTGGCTGTGGAGATTACAACAGAACATGGCCAAGATGTTCAAATGTTCATAAATGACCAGCGTGGTCAAATAATAGGTCTGGGATAGGTAGCACACCCGGTGAACAGGTCAGGATTCCATAGCCGCAGGCAGAACAGTTGAAAGTGGAGCAGAAGCAGTTTGGTACACATTCGGTGGATAGAGAGACGTTTATTATGTTCAACATAGGAGGGCCAAGCACATGCAGCAGCTCTTTCAGTAGTTTAGTTGTAATAGGGTCCAGTATGCAGCTTGAAGGTTTAGAGGCCATGATTATTTTCATCATTGTGTCAAGAGATATAGTACTAAAACACTTGAGTGTTATGTTGCACTGATATGTCAACAGGAAATGCTCAACTGAATTGCTATGTAAATACATCTCTCTCGCCGCAGTAGTTTGATTTGATTTTCTTATTATTTAACTTAAAAAATATGTTATGTTAAAACATATACAATTCAACTGCAGTGAAGCCGCTCAACATTACATTCAGTCGTCTAACAGACTCCCATCCAGAATGACCCACAGAAGAAACCAGGGTCAACGTCCAGCTCAAGGGCACGTCAACAGATCTCCAACAAGGTCAAAAAAAGGGGACCTGAACCAGTGACTTATCAGCCACCAACCCAAGCTCCCAACCCCCAGGCGACCAGCCCTCTAAAATCCCCCCCAAAGTTTCCTGAGAGCTGCCCCTCAACCATCCGAGACCCCCCCCAGTCCCAACCCTCGAGATAAAGAAAAGTCATAATAGAATAGAATAAAATCATTCCAATCCCTACCCTCCACGCACCCATCCCCCTGTCCCCCAATGCACAAACAACCATCAAAAGGAACAAAAGAGAAAAAAAGAAACTAACAAACACAAACATCAAGTACAACAAAAATCCTAACAGCATGGCACCCTGAATACTTTTGAGTGCATGTATGGCACTATTTACATACAGTGGGGCAAAAAAGTATTTAGTCAGCCACCAATTGTGCAAGTTATCCCACTTAAAAGGATGAGAGAGGCCTGTAATTTTCATCATAGGTACACTTCAACTATGACAGACAAAATTCGTTTTTTTTTTAAATCACATTGTAGGATTTAATGTATTTAATCTAACTGAATCTATTTGCAAATTATGGTGTAAAATAAGTATTTGTTCAATAACAAAAGTTTCTCAATACTTTGTTATATACCCTTTGTTGGCAATGACAGAGGTCAAACGTTTTCTGTAAGTCTATACAAGGTTTTCACACACTGTTGCTGGTATTTTGGCCCATTCCTCCATGCAGATCTCCTCTAGAGAAGTGGCGTTTTGGGGCTGTTGCTGGGCAACACGGACTTTCAACTCCCTCCAAAGATTTTCTATTTAGTTGAGATCTGGAGACTGGCTAGGCCACTCCAGGACCTTGAAATGCTTCTTATGAAGCCACTCCTTCGTTGCCCGGGCGGTGTGTTTGGGATCATTGTCATGCTGAAAGACCCAGCCACGTTTCATCTTCAATGCCCTTGCTGATGGTAGGCTTTGTTACTTTGGTGCCAGCTCTCTGCAGGTCATTCACTAGGTCCCCCCGTGTGGTTCTGGGATTTTTGCTCACCGTTCTTGTGATCATTTTGACCCCACGGGGTGAGATCTTGCGTGGAGCCCCAGATCGAGGGATTATCAGTGGTCTTGTATGTCTTTCATTTCCTAATAATTGCTCCCACAGTTGATTTCTTCAAACCAAGCTGCTTATCTATTGCAGATTCAGTCTTCCCAGCCTGGTACAGGTCTACAATTTTATTTCTGGTGTCCTTTGACAGCTCTTTGGTCTTGGCCATAGAGGTGTTTGGAGTGTGACTGTCAGGTAACGAGTGGAGGACAGAGGAGCCTCTTAAGGAAGAAGTTACAAGTCTGTGAGAGCCAGAAATCATGCTTGTTTGTAGGTGACCAAATACTTATTTTCCACCATAATTTGCAAATAAATTCATTAAAAATCCTACAATGTGATTTTCTTGATCTTTCCCCCCTCATTTTGTCTGTTATAGTTGAAGTGTACCTATGATGAAAATTACAGGCCTATCTTTTTAAGTGGGAGAACTTGCACAATTGGTGGCTGACTACATACCTTTTTCCCCCACTGTATATGTGTGTGTGTGTGTGTCCGTGTATGTGCACGTGTGTGCGTTTGAATGTGAGTGTGTGTATATACATGTGTACACGCGTACAAACACCTGGTGGCATCAGCCTCAGGTAAACAGGCATTAGGTGAAACAACATTGCCCCTATTCTTTACATTTTTGCCTGAGATGGAGATGTGAATCCAACATATTTGTAGACAAGCTGGAAATAAAGCCAGACTAAGTCAGTGGCACAGATGGAACTATCCAAGCAGAAGGTACATCTCCTTCAAATGTTGATATTTGGTTGCATTGACAATAAAAACAGAATTTAATATAACTCTTGCAATAGACTAAATTTGAATAAAAAAATGTTGACGTAAATAGATGATCTTTTTCAGGTCATTGAGAAGTCATTAAAAATAGATGCCCCTTAAAGGAACTGTTTTCGGAAAGTAGGCATGTGTCACACGTTAATACTTCTCAGCAGAGCCATTTGAACGTATACTTCATTTTTGGGCAGGAATGCCTACTGGAACATGTGAACTTTCATATACCTTAATAACAAACTTCTATGCCATCTGTAAATACGAATAAAACTGTTAAATTATGAGTCTAGTTGATTTAGCCACGGAAAGAGACAGGAACCTTCCTGCAAGCTGATTGGCTGAGATAATGGATTGGCTGGACATGTCGAGAGATGAGTTCATATTGGTCTGCCATGTAGCATGCTTATGTCTATAACATGAGCTGTTCAGCATGTGTTGGTAATCCTTTCCTGGTTGGTTAGCTATCTGCAGATTCAGGGTAGTAATGTTATGAGTTGGGATTATGGTTCATTGTTTAGCTAGCTAGCTACATGTCCAAACAAAAGACTCCACTATGCAAGTAACCATTTCACTACACCTTATGTATCCTGTGCATGTAAACAAATACACTTTGATTTGATTTTATATAGTATGTGTTTACGAGAGATGATAATGTGAAGAACATCACAACAAAGTCAAATTAGTATATAATGTTAGGCCAGTGAGTCATTGTCCAAGTTCTAATATTCTCAGGTAGAATGCCCTGCTTTTATTTTGTCACACTCACAACCATAAGCAATTTTCTGTAATTGGCTCGCCATTAACTTGTAAATAATGATCTTGTTGTAAGCTAATTTTCCTGTAATAATGAAGACAAATGAGCAAAAGTGAAGATGTTGTCAGCTACAGGATATGATCATTATTTGAATTGGCTAGCCAGTTTGCTTAACATTAGCTATCTAGCCAACAAGCTTGAAACTAACCAAAACATTGTTAAGAAAGTTACTTTTAGTTGTCTGGTTTGCTAGATTGACATATACTAAATTAATTTTTAAACAGGTGGGTTTATTGGTGTTAAAATACACTAGATAAGCTATTTTGGACCACCAAGTTGCTGATGTCATGCAGCCTGTAGTTTGTGTTTGCACTTTTTTATAATGACAACGACGTTAACAAAGTTTGATTTTGGAAGACAATATACTATTCATGATGTCACTGCGACAACTGTCGATAAACGTAGTATAAACCAGCCTTTAGTCTTGAAACTTTGGTTGTTTAGTAAATGACCTCACGTGAATCGTTAAAGAGATGGGTGGGTTGGGGCTAAGGTTCAAGAAGATGTGAAAGACGCTGAATGGGTGTAAACAAAGAAGAGTGCTCCAGTAGGTTTACCAAAACATTCAAGGGCCATTTTCTCAAAGGTGAGGTGACAAGTTTATCAACTTTAAAAGCAGAATTACTTTCTCATTGTCCCTTAACTGTACTGTATGACATACAATTTTCTAGCTCTGAGTATCTACTTTTATCCAATGTAAAGAAAAAAACACACAGGCGATTCCAGGATGCTGTCCTTCAAGGCAGAGTTACAAAGAAAAAGCCATATCTCAGACTGGCAAATAAAATACAAATATTACGATGGGCAAAAGAACACAGACACTGGACAGAGAAATGGCTTTTTCTTTGCAACTGCCTGGAAGACCAGCATCCTGGAGACACCTCTTCACTGTTGACATTGAGAATGGTGTTGTGCGGGTACTATTTATTGAATCTGCCAGTTGAAGCTTGATTAGGTCTTCATCAGCGCTTGTGAATTCCATCATTTTTGTTCCCTTCCATACCCACACCATTGTCAGGAAGCAGAGTTAAGATTTGATTCCTTTTCCCTCCAATGACTGTCTGATCGGAATGTATTTCTTGCGTTGTTTTTCATAAGCCTAGCAGACAGGTCCTGGACGAGTTGAATGGACTGGCCGTGGATTTTGATCTGCTTTCCCCCCTGTGCATTCAGAATGTTGGTTAGATGTCTGAGATATGGCTTTTTCTTTGCAACTCTGCCTAGAAGGCCAGCAGGAGTCGCCTCTTCACTGTTGACGTTGAGACTGGTGTTTTGCGGGTACTATTTAATGAAGCTGCCAGTTGAGGACTTGTGAGATATCTGTTTCTCAAACTAGACACTTTAATGTACTTGTCCTCTTGCTCAATTGTGCAACAGGCCTACCACTCCTCTGTCCATTCTGCTTAGAGCCAGTTTGCGCTGTTCTGTGAAGGTGAGTAGTATACAGCGTTATACGAGATCTTCAGTTTTTTGTCAATTTCTCACAGAGAATAGACTTAATTTCTCAGAACAAGAATAGACTGAAGAAGAAAGATTTTGTTTCAGAAGAAAGACTTTGTTTCTGGCCATTTTGAGCCTGTAATCGAACTCACAAATGCTGATGCTCCAGATACTCAACTAGTCTAAAGGCCCGTTTTATTGCTTCTTTAATTAGAATAACAGTTTACAGCTGTGCTAACATAATTACAAAATGGTTTTCTAATGACCAATTTGACCTTTAAAATGATCAACTTGGATTAGCTAACACAACGTGGCACTGGAACACAGAAGGGATGATTGCTGATAATGGGCCTCTGTACGCCTATGTAGATATTCTGTTTCCAGCTACAACAGTCATTTATAGTACATCATTTAACAATGTATTTCTGATCAATTTGATGTTATTTTAATGGACAAAACAAGGACATTTCAAAGTGACCCCAAACTTTTGAACGGTAGTTTACATGTACATTTGACATACACTTAGGTTGGAGTCATTAAAACTCATTTTTCAACCACTCCACAAATTTCTTGTTAATTAACAAACTATAGTTTTGGCAAGTCGGTTAGGACATCTACTTTGTGCATGAACACAAGTCATTTTTCCAACAATTGTTCACCGACAGATTATTTCACTTATAATTCACTGTATCACAATTCCAGTGGGTCAGAAGTTTACATACACTAAGATGACTGTGCCTTTCAACAGCTTGGAAAATGCCCAAAAATTATGTCATGGCTTTAGAAGCTTGACATAATTTCAGCCGATTGGAGGTGTACCTGTGGATGTATTTCAAGGCCTACCTTCAAACTCAGTACCTCTTTGCTTGACATCATGGGAAAATCAAAATAAATCAACCAAGACCTCAGAAAAACAATTGTAAACCTCCACAAGTCTGGTTCATCCTTGGGAGCAATTTCCAAACGCCAGAAGGTACCACGTTCATCTGTACAAACAATAGTACGCAACACCATGGGACCACGCAGTCGTCATACTGCTCAGGAAGGAGACACATTCTGTCTCCTAGAGATTAACGTACTTTGGTGCGAAAAGTGCAAATCAATACCAGAATAACAGCAAAGGACCTTGTGAAGATGCAGGAGGAAACAGGTACAAAAGTAGCTATATCCACAGTAAAACAAGTACTGTCGACATAACCTGAAAGGCCACCCAGCAAGGAAGAAGCCACTGCTCCAAAACACCATAAAAAAAGCCAGACTATAGTTTGCAACTGCACATGGGGAAAAAGATCGTACTTTTTGGAGAAATGTCCTCTGGTCTGATGAAACACAAATAGAATTGTTTGGCCATAATGACCATCATTATGTTTGGAGGAAAAATGGGGAGGCTTGCAAGCGGAAGAACACCATCCCAACCGTGAAGCCCAGGGGTGGCAGCATCATGTTGTGGGGGTGCTTTGCTGCAGGAGGGACTGGTGCACTTCACAAAATAGATGGCAACATGAGGGAGGAACATTATGTGAGTATATTGAAGCAACATCTCAAGATATCAGTCAGTAAGTTAAAGCTTGGTCGCAAATGGACAATGACCCAAAGCATACTTCCAAAGTTGTGGCAAATGGCTTAAGGACAATTATTGGAGTGGCCATTACAAAGCCCTGACCTCAATTCTATAGAACATTTGTGGGCAGAACTGAAAAAGCGTGTGCGAGCAAGGAGGCCTACAAACCTGATTCAGTTACATCAGCTCTGTCAGAAGGAATGGGCCAAAATTCACCCAACTTACTGTGGGAAGCTTGTGGAAGGCTACCCGACATGTTTGACCCACGTTAAACAATTTAAAGGCAATGCTACCAAATACTAATTAAGTGTATGTAAACTACTGACCCACTGGGAATGTGATGAAAGAAATAAAAGCTGAAATAAATCATTCTCCCTACTATTATTGACTTCACATTCTTAAAATAAAGTGGTGATCCTAACTGACCTAAACCAGGGCATTTTTACTCGGATTAAATGTCAGGAATTGTGAAAAACTGAGTATAAATGTACTTGCCAAAGGTAAACCTCCGACTTCAACTGGGTAGCCTTGTGGTTAGAGTGTTGGACTAGTAACCGGAAGGTTGCAAGTTCAATCCCCCGAGCTGACAAGGTACAAATCTGTCGTTCTGCCCCTGAACAGGCAGTTAACCCGCTGTTCCTAGGCCGTCATTGAAAATAAGAATTTGTTCTTCACTGACTTGCTAAATTAAAATTAAAAACTGTATGTATCTCCTTAATTATGGCTGCAATCCTGCTAACGGGATCGATATGACGACTACCAGTGAAAATAGAGGGCGCCAAATTCAAACCACAGAAATCTCATAATTACAATTCCTAAAACATACATGTGTCTTATATAATTTTAAGGGTAATCTTGTTGTTAATCCCACCAAAGTGTCCCATTTTAAATATGTTTTTCAGCAAAAGCACTACAAACAATTATGCTCGGTCTCCACCAAACCACAATAAGCACAGCCATTTTCCAGCGAAATATAGCATTCACAAAAAGCAGAAATAGAGATAAAATTAATCACTAACCTTGAATTATCTTCATCAGATGACACTCATAGGACTTCATGTTCCACAATACATGCATGTTTTGTTTGATAAATTCATATTTATATTTAAAAAAATCGGAGTTTACATTGGCGTATTAGATTCACTAGTTCCAAAAACATCAAGTGATTTTGTATAGCCACGTCATTTCAACAGAAATACTCGAGATCCTGAGGCCCACGGTCATGCCATTCATCCATTCATCCATTCATCCGCCGGCATCACTTCCTGTTTCAGCATGATAATGCATGGCCCAATGTCACAAGGATCCGTACAGAAATCCTGGAAGCTGAAAATGTCCAAGTTTTTCCATGGTCTGCATACTCATCAGACATGTCACCCATTAAGCGTGTTTGGGATGCTCTGGATCGACATGTACGGCACCGTGTTCCAGTTTCTGCCAATATCCAGCAACTTCGCACAGCCATTGAAGAGGAGTGGGACAACATTCCACAGGGCACAATCGACAGCCTGATCAACTCTATGAGAAGGAGATATGTCGTGCTGCATGAAGAAAATTGTGGTCACACCAGACACTGAAAGGTTCTCATCCACACCCCTACTTTTTTTAAGGTATCTTTGACCAAGATATGTATATGTGTATTCCCAGTCATGTGAAATGTATAGAATAGAGCCTGATGCATTTATTTCACTTGACTGATTTCCTTATATGAACTGTAAGTCAGTAAAATATTTGAAATTGTTGGATGTTGTTCAGTGTATATTATGAAGTTATTATTTAAGAGCATTGGCGATAAATCACAATTATAAAAAACAAATTGAGCAAGCTAACTAGCAGATTTACATCAATATGAATGATCAATTGATAACTCACCATCTTTTCCCGATTGTCACGTTCTGACCTTAGTTCTGTTACTATGTCTTTGTTTTAGAATGGTCAGGGCGTGAGTAGGGTGGGTTGTCTATGTTCCTTTTTCTATGTTTTGTGATTTCTGTTTTTGGTCTGGTATGGATCTCAATCAGAGGCAGCTGTCAATCGTTGTCCCTGATTGTAGCCTGGTTTCACTTTTGAGTTGTGGGTGATTTATTTTCCGTGTCAGTTTCCACACGGAACTGTTTCGGTTTTGTTTTTTCACATTGTTGTTTACTGTGTTCAGTTTTCTTATTAAAAACCAAGATGAACACTTACCACACTGTGTATTCGTCCGATGCTTGCTACTCCTCTTCAGGAGAGGAAGAGGAAAGCCGTTACACCGATGTCAATCATGTCTTTCGGAGGCACTGTAACTAGCTTGCTTACAATTTGTGATGAGTGAGTGTGCTGTTGCAGAATTAAAAAGGCCTATTCTCAAAAATGGTAACATTTTTGCTACAGAAGCAGTTGTTGGTATGCTGTGAATTTCGAGATATTCATTTGTACAGTTTCAGCATGTGTCCCCTGAAAGCTCTGAGTACGGCCCTGGGCCATATACTAAATAGGCCAAATATTCTTTATAATAACAACACATCTGCAAAATAACTGAATGATAAAATAATTGTTGCTGTCTCTCTCCTCTCCTCCCTTTCGTCTTCTTCTCTCCAACAGAGCCATTATGGAGAGGAGGATGGCAGCATGCATCAATATTCTGCCCAGGACCTCCACCATGTAAGTACTGCCAGTGTCAGTCTGGTTCACACAAAGTTTTCAATTTTCGCAGATACTCTTATCCAGGGCGACTTACAGTAGTGACTACATACATTTTCCGTACTGGTTGCCCCTAGGGAAGCTAATCCTGGAATTACAAGCACCATTCTCTACCAACTGACTCACACACACACACACACACACACACACACACACACACACACACACACACACACACACACACACACACACACACACACACACACACACACACACACACACAACCTTAACCCTAAACCTTAACCCTAAACCTAACCACTAACCCAGGGTTTTCCAAACTCGTTCCTCAGGACCAAAAAGGGGAAACGCTGCACTTACCCTGTTACCCTAACCCTAACCCCTAACCTTTTTTCTCTAAGCTAAACTGTAACCCAAAATGTTACCCTAACCCAAACCCCTTACATTTACTGTAACCCAAACTGTAACACTAACTGTAACCCTCACCCTAACCCTTACCTTTACTCTAACCCAAACTGTAACACTAACCCTAAACCTAAAACCTTACCTTTACCCGAACCCAAACTGTTACCCTAACCCTAACACTAACCCCTTACCTTTACTCTAACCCAAACTGTAACCCAAACTGTTACCCTAACCTTTACTCTAAGCCAAACTGTAACCCAAACTGTTACTCTAACCCTAACCCCTAACTTTTACTCTAAGCCAAACTGTAACCCAAACTGTTACCCTAACCCTAACCCCTATCCTTTACTCTAAGCCAAACTGTAACCCAAACTGTTACCCTAACCCAAACCCCTTACATTTACTGTAACCCAAACTGTAACCCTCACCCTAACCCTTACCTTTACTCTAACCCAAACAGTAACACTAACCCTAAACCTAAACCCTTACCTTTACCCGAACCCAAACTGTTACCCTAACCCTAACACTAACCCCTTACCTTTACTCTAACCCAAACTGTAATCCAAACTGTTACCCTAACCCTAACCCCTAATCTTTACTCTAAGCCAAACTGTAACCCAAACTGTTACTCTAACCCTAACCCCTAACCTTTACTCTAAGCCAAACTGTAACCCAAACTGTTACCCTAACCCAAACCCCTTACATTTACTGTAACCCAAACTGTAACACTAACTGTAACCCTCACCCCAACCCTTACCTTTACTCTAACCCAAACTGTAACACTAACCCTAAACCTAACCCCTTACCTTTACTCTAGCCCAAACTGTAACCCAAACTGTAACCCTAACCCCTTACCTTTACTCTAACCCAAACTATAACCCTAACACTAACCCCTTACCTTTACTCTAACCCAAACTGTAACCCAAACTGTAACCCTAAACCTAACCCCTTACCTTTACTCTAACCCAAACTATAACACTAACCCTAAACCTAACCCCTTACCTTTACCCTAAACCTAACCCCTTACCTTTACCCTAACCCAAACTATAACCCTAACACTAACCCCTTACCTTTACTCTAACCCAAACTATAACCCTAACACTAACCCCTTACCTTTACTCTAACCCAAACTGTAACCCAAACTGTAACCCTAAACCTAACCCCTTACCTTTACTCTAACCCAAACTATAACACTAACCCTAAACCTAACCCCTTACCTTTACCCTAAACCTAACCCCTTACCTTTACCCTAACCCAAACTGTAACCCTAAACCTAACCCCTTACCTTTACCCTAACCCAAACTGTAACCCTAACACTAACCCCTTACCTTTACTCTAACCCAAACTGTAACACTAACTGTAAACCTAAACCTAAACCTAACCACTTACTGTTGCAGTTTGGGTTAGGGTAAAGGTAAGTAGGTTTAGGGTTAGTGTTACAGTTACAGTTTTAGGTTTAGGGTTAGAGTTACAGTTACTGTTAGTTTGGGTTAGAGTAAAGGTAACTGTTACCCAACCCCTTACCTTTACTCTAACCCAAACTGTAACCCTAACCCTAAACCTAGCCCCTTACCTTTACCCTAACTTAAACTGTAACCCTAAACCTAACCCCTTACCTTTACCCTAACTTAAACTGTAACCCTAACCCTAACCCCTGCTCGACTACAGCCCAGTCGATGAGAATGGGGGCATGCTCGGTCCTCCCTTTCCTGTAGTCCACAATCATCTCCTTAGTCTTAGTTACGTTGAGGGATAGGTTGATATTCTGGCACCACACGGCCAGGTCTCTGACCTCCTCCCTATAGGTTGTCTCATCATTGTCTGTGATCAGGCCTACCACTGTTGTGTCATCTGCAAACTTAATGATGGTGTTGGAGTCGTGCCTGGCCATGCAGTCATGGGTGAACAGGGAGTACAGGAGGGGACTGAGCACGCACCCCTGTGGAGCTCCAGTGTTGAGGATCAGCGTGGCAGATGTGTTGCTACCTACCTTTACTACCTGAGGGCGGCCCGTCAGGAAGTCCAGGATCCAATTGCAGAGGGAGGTGTTTAGTCCCAGGATCCTTAGCTTAGTGATGAGCTTTGAGGGTACTATGGTGTTGAACGCTGAGCTGTAGTCAATGAATATCATTCTCACATAAGTGTTCCTTTTGTCCAGGTGGGAAAGGGTAGTGTGGAGTGCTAAAGACGTCCAAGATGGCGTAGCAGTAAGACGTGTCGTGTCCCTTGTCCCGTGTATATTTCGTCTTTTTTCGTTTTTACATATTTTTTCTTCACATATCTTTTAAAACATTTTGCTAAACCTCAGCTTCCAAATACTTTCCTTCAACCCGCCTCACCCAACGTAGCCATTTTTCTTTTTTTCCTAAAGTATTTAGTATTTATATTTACTTCGGAACTGGAACCCCTCAACTGAAGCTAGCCAGCTAACTACCAGCTATGCTAGCTGTCTTCAGCTAACCGGTCATCAGCTAACCTTTAGCTCGGAAAGCTCTCGCCAGTTCGAACAACGCGACTCTAACCAGAGCATAACGGACCTATTTATTTTTTTATTTTTTATCCCCGGATTCCCGCCGCAAACGGAACATCTGGATCTTCACAACTAGTTATTTAGCTAAACCGCAACCCCGGACGATTACTGCTGGGCTACAATACCTACCACCGTAGCATACTCCTGGGCTACAATTACCCGGACTCACGACCGGTCTATCGATGTCACCGCATGAAGAGGAATAAACAGACTCACCCCATCGCGACGTCCCCCAAAGGCTAACTCTAGCCCTTGCTATCTCCTTGCTTGCTATTTCGGCCTGCTAACTGCTACCTTGTTTAGCCCCGGCCTACTAACTGATAGCTTGTTAGCACAGGCCTGCTAACCGTCTGAATCGCCTCGTCCCAAACACTCACTGGACCCATATTTACTCTCTTATCTCTTTCCGATTTTTAATTTGTTTATACCTTCCGGTAACCTGCCTCACCCAATGTGATACGGAATCGCTATTTTTAATTTTTAGAACACACTCAAGAACCTCCAGAAGCTAAATAGCTAACTAGCTACAAGCTATTTAGTCATTGTTAGTTTTTTTAACCTGGATAACACTCACTAATCCAGCTTCCCTGCCCCCTGGACACTGATCACTTGGCTACATAGCTGATGCACGCTGGACTGTCCATTAATCACGGTACCTCATTCTGCTCGTTTATGTTTTATCTGTCGGCCCCGTTGCCTAGTCAACGCCATTTTACCTGCTGTTGTTGTGCTAGCTGATTAGCTGTTGTTATCTTACCTACTGTTTTAGCTAGCTTTCCCAATTCAACACCTGTGATTACTGTATGCCTCGCTGTATGTCTCTCTCAAATGTCAATATGCCTTGTATACTGTTGTTCAGGTTAGTTATCATTGTTTTAGTTCACAATGGAGCGCCTAGTTCCACTCTTCATACCCCTGATATCTCCTTTGTCCCACCTCCCACACATGCGGTGACCTCACCCATTACAACTAGCATGTCCAGAGATACAACCTCTCTCATCATCACCAAGTGCCTGGGCTTACCTCCGCTGTACCCGCACCCCACCATACCCCTGTCTGCGCATTATGCCCTGAATATATTCTACCATGCCCAGAAACCTGCTCCTCTTATTCTCTGTCCCCAATGCTAGGCGACCAGTTTTGATAGCCTTTAGCCGCACCCTCATACTACTCCTTCTCTGTTCTGCGGGTGATGTGGAGGTAAACCCAGGCCCTGCATGTCCCCAGGCACCCTCATTTGTTGACTTCTGTGATCGAAAAAGCCTTGGTTTCATGCATGTCAACATCAGAAGCCTCCTCCCTAAGTTTGTTTTACTCACCGCTTTAGCACACTCTGCTAACCCTGATGTCCTTGCCGTGTCTGAGTCCTGGCTCAGGAAGGCCACCAAAAATTCGGAGATTTCCATACCCAACTATAACATCTTCCGTCAAGATAGAACTACCAAAGGGGGAGGAGTTGCAGTCTACTGCAGAGATAGCCTGCAAAGTAATGTCATACTTTCCAGGTCCATACCCAAACAGTTCGAACTACTAATTCTGAAAATTACTCTCTTCAGAAATAAGTCTCTCACTGTTGCCGCCTGCTACCGACCCTCCTCAGCTCCCAGCTGTGCCCTGGACACCATTTGTGAATTGATCGCCCCCCATCTAGCTTCAGAGTTTGTTCTTTTAGGAGACCTAAACTGGGATATGCTTAACACCCCGGCAGTCCTACAATCTAAGCTAGATGCCCTCAATCTCACACAAATCATCAAGGAACCCACCAGGTACAACCCTAACTCTGTAAACAAGGGCACCCTCATAGACGTCATCCGGACCAACTGGCCCTCCAGATACACCTCTGCTGTCTTCAACCAGGATCTCAGCGATCACTGCCTCATTGCCTGTATCCGCTACGGAGCCGCAGTCAAACGACCACCCCTCATCACTGTCAAACGCTCCCTAAAACATTTCTGTGAGCAGGCCTTCCTAATTGACCTGCCCAGGGTATCCTGGAAGGACATTGACCTCACCCCGTCAGTTGAGGATGCCTGGTCATTCTTTAAAAGTAACTTCCTCACCATTTTAGATAAGCATGCTCCGTTCAAAAAATGCAGAACCAAGAACAGATACAGCCCTTGGTTCACTCCAGACCTGACTGCCCTCGACCAGCACAAAAACATCCTGTGGCGGACTGCAATAGCATCAACTAGTCCCCGCGATATGCAACTGTTCAGGGCAGTCAGGAACCAATACACTCAGTCAGTCAGGAAAGCTAAGGCCAGCTTCTTCAGGCAGAAGTTTGCATCCTGTAGCTCCAACTCCAAAAAGTTCTGGGACACTGTGAAGTCCATGGAGAACAAGAGCACCTCCTCCCAGCTGCCCACTGCACTGAGGCTAGGTAACACGGTCACCACCGATAAATCCATGATTATCGAAAACTTCAACAAGCATTTCTCAACGGCTGGCCATGCCTTCCGCCTGGCTACTCCAACCTCGGCCAACAGCTCCGCCCCCACCGCAGCTTCTCGCCCAAGCCCTTCCAGGTTCTCCTTTACCCAAATCCAGATAGCAGATGTTCTGAAAGAGCTGCAAAACCTGGACCCGTACAAATCAGCTGGGCTTGACAATCTGGACCCTCTATTTCTGAAACTATCCGCCGCCATTGTCGCAACCCCTATTACCAGCCTGTTCAACCTCTCTTTCATATCGTCTGAGATCCCCAAGGATTGGAAAGCTGCTGCAGTCATCCCCCTCTTCAAAGGGGAGACACCCTGGACCCAAACTGTTACAGACCTATATCCATCCTGCCCTGCCTATCTAAGGTCTTCGAAAGCCAAGTCAACAAACAGGTCACTGACCATCTCGAATCCCACCGTACCTTCTCCGCTGTGCAATCTGGTTTCCGAGCCGGTCACGGGTGCACCTCAGCCACACTCAAGGTACTAAACGATATCATAACCGCCATCGGTAAAAGACAGTACTGTGCAGCCGTCTTCATCGACCTTGCCAAGGCTTTCGACTCTGTCAATCACCATATTGTTATCGGCAGACTTAGTAGCCTCGGTTTTTCGGATGACTGCCTTGCCTGGTTCACCAATTACTTTGCAGACAGAGTTCAGTGTGTCAAATCGGAGGGCATGCTGTCCGGTCCTCTGGCAGTCTCTATGGGGGTACCACAGGGTTCAATTCTCGGGCCGACTCTTTTCTCTGTATATATCAATGATGTTGCTCTTGCTGCGGGCGATTCCCTGATCCACCTCTACGCAGACGACACCATTCTATATACTTCCGTCCTGTCCTTGGATACTGTGCTATCTAACCTCCAAACAAGCTTCAATGCCATACAACACTCCTTCCGTGGCCTCCAACTGCTCTTAAACACTAGTAAAACCAAATGCATGCTTTTCAACTGATCGCTGCCTGCACCCGCATGCCCGACGAGCATCAGCACCCTGGATGGTTCTGACCTTGAATATGTGGACACCTATAAGTACCTAGGTGTCTGGCTAGACTGTAAACTCTCCTTCCAGACTCATATCAAACATCTCCAATCGAAAATCAAATCAAGAGTCGGCTTTCTATTCCGCAACAAAGCCTCCTTCACTCACGCCGCCAAACTTACCCTAGTAAAACTGACTATCATACCGATCCTCGACTTCGGCGATGTCATCTACAAAATTGCCTCCAACACTCTACTCAGCAAACTGGATGCAGTTTATCACAGTGCCATCCGTTTTGTCACTAAAGCACCTTATACCACCCACCACTGCGACTTTTATGCTCTAGTCGGCTGGCCCTCGCTACATATTCGTCGCCAGACCCACTGGCTCCAGGTCATCTACAAGTCCATGCTAGGTAAAGCTCCGCCTTATCTCAATTCACTGGTCACGATGGCAACACCCATCCGTAGCACGCGCTCCAGCAGGTGTATCTCACTGATCATCCCTAAAGCCAACACCTCATTTGGCCGCCTTTCGTTCCAGTACTCTGCTGCCTGTGACTGGAACGAATTGCAAAATCCCTGAAGTTGGAGACTTTTATCTCCCTCACCAACTTCAAACATGTGCTATCTGAGCAGCTAACCGATCGCTGCAACTGTACATAGTCTATTGGTAAATAGCCCACCCATTTTCACCTACCTCATCCCCACACTGTTTTTATTTATTTACTTTTCTGCTCTTTTGCACACCAGTATCTCTACCTGTACATGACCATCTGATCATTTATCATTCCAGTGCTAATCTGCAAATTTTAATTATTCGCCTACCTCCTCATGCCTTTTGCACACAATGTATATAGACTCGCCTTTTTTTGTACTGTGTTATTGACTTGTTAATTGTTTACTCCACGTGTAACTCTGTGTTGTCTGTTCACACTGCTAAGCTTTATCTTGGGCAGGTCGCAGTTGCAAATGAGAACTTGTTCTCAACTAGCCTACCTGGTTAAATAAAGGTGAAAAAAGAGATTGCATCATCTGAGGATCTGTTTGGGCGGTGTGCAAATTGGAGTGGGTCTAGGGTTTCTGGGATAATGGTGTTGATGTGAGGCATTACCAACCTTTCAAGCACTCCATGGCTATGGACGTGAGCGCTACAGGTCTGTAGTCATTTTGGCAGGTTGCCTTTGTGTTCTTGGGCACAGGGACTATGGTGGTCTGCTCGAAACAACAAATGTTCATTTTGTTCCATAAAGATATTTTTTATATCCAAATACCTCCGTTAGTTTGGTGCGTTATGCCCAGGAATCCACCGTAAAGAGCGGTCATAACAACGCAGACAAAAATTCCAAATTACACTGCTCAAAAAAATAATGGGAACACTTAAACAACACAATGTAACTCCAAGTCAATCACACTTCTGTGAAAACAAACTGTCCACTTTGGAAGCAACACTGATTGACAAAAAATTTCAACATGCTGTTGTGCAAATGGAATAGACAACAGGTGGAAATTATAGGCAATTAGCAAGACACCCCCAATAAAGAAGTGGTTCTGCAGGTGATAACTACAGACCACTTCTCAGTTCCTATGCTTCCTGGCTGATGTTTTGGTCACTTTTGAATGCTGGCAGTGCTTTCACTCTAGTGGTAGCATGAGATGGAGTCTACAACCCACACAAGTGGCTCATATAGTGCAGCTCATCCAGGATGGCACATCAATGCGAGCTGTGGCAAGAAGGTTTGCTGTGTCTGTAGCCTGTCTATCTAGGTGTAATAGGGTTAATGTGTTATGCTTGACCTGCTCATTTTCCCACCACAAAACACCAAAAAATGGTCAGAAAGAGTAAAACCAGCTCACCTGCTTTACACTATGATTTCACATAACAGTTCATATAGCAGGGTCAACCTTAAAATGAGGGCCATGTTTTTTTGTTGTTGTTTTTTATGAATCACATGAAATGAATAATAATCTTCAGAAATGACTGTCAAAGGAACAAAATAACTACAATGATGGTGTAAACTTGGATAAATGTTGGGGTTAAGTGAGTTAAAATCCTCCTAGAAGTCACAGAGGGACATGTCAAAATACTGCATTTTATTGAATGTTCCATGTGGTCTATATTAAAGGGCACATCATTTAATAAAACATGCGTTTAAAATTCAATATTTGCGCTCAATATCTACTTATAATGTCAAAGGCACTCGTTTCATTGAACAACCCATGTACAGTTTACTACTGTGAATGTCCCAAAGGGTTTTTATTTTTGTCCCATAGGTATTACTGGAAAGGGGAGATTCAAGATGCGACGGAAATTCTGATGGTAAAGTTATTTAGTATAGCTATGCTTTCATGTCTCTGGCCGGTCGTTCAGTATTACACTGGTTGTTGAAACCAACTTTCCAGAGTAATAGCTCGGATTTTTCTGCATTGTAGTTGGTGAAGACGAGGACCTCGAAGACCCAAAGGCTCATAGACTATGTCAAGTAAGTTACATTAGTTTTTTTATAGAAATTATCCCAAGCAGTTGGGTCTCGGGAAACAGAACTTCAGGTCTCAGGAAGGCAGTAGCAAAGCCAACTTAGGCACCTGCTACATAATGTATGTGTTGTTGCTCCTCCCCAGGTCTGTGCATCCCTATGAGACTCCAGAGGTGCTTAGTTTCCCTGTGGAGGACGGGAGCCTGCCCTATTTGAAGTGGGTGGATGAGGCTGTTCCTGACGACTGACCAATGAGGGAGAATATTCTCAATGACTTGTGATCTTATTGGACGTGAATCTCCAATCTATTGGTTTACTGGAGAGTAAGGCAACAGCGATTGGCTGGGAACCAGCAAGCTTTGGATTGGCTTGAGGGGTTCCAAGTTCAAACTCTTGCTTTTGAACTTGATCCACAGATGCTATATGTTTAGCTCTTCCCACCATGACATTGATATTGACTCCGTTGTTTTGGCTCTGTTTTATACAGGTTCTGTTGTTGCCATTGAAATTCCGAGCTTGACATGACCTCTAACTTTCAATGTCATTTTGTCAGAGCTGAAAGAGTTTGTAGCTCCAGATCTGCAGATAATTATCTCGAAAAAACATTAAACATTAAATAATAATATTCAGTGTTGATTCAAGGTATTAGTTACATTAGACTGTTTATTTAAAATAATTTATTGCATTGTATTCCTAAAACATCAGATTCATGTTAGATTAAATCACATTCCTTTTACTTATCTGGTTTCTCTCTAGATGACAGAGCACCCCTGTTTACAGTTTCACTGTGAACCAAAAAGTTGATTGCACTGCATTTTGAGAGGGAATCTTGAACACTGTTTGAGATTTGTGTTCTAAGGATAACTTTTTGTAATATATGATGGCACAAATACGTTCCTTATTCCTTAAGGTGATACATACAGTTTAAATCGGAAGTTTACATACACCTTAACCAAATACATTTAAACTCTGTTTTTCACAATTCCTGACATTTAATCCATGTAAAAATTCCCTGTCTAAGGTCAGTTAGGATCACCACTTTATTTTAAGAATGTGAAATGTCAGAATAATAGTAGAGAGAATTATTTATTTCAGCTTTTATTTCTTTCATCACATTCCCAGTGGGTCAGTAGTTTACATAAACTCAATTAGTATTTGGTAGCGTCGCCTTTAAATTTTGCTTCGATATTTCCACAATTTTTCCGCCTCATGATGCCATCTATTTTGTGAAGTGAACCAATCCCTCCTGCAGCAAAGCACCCCCACGACATGATGCTGCCATCCCCGGGCTTCGTGGTTGGATGGTGTTCTTCGGCTTGCAGGCCTCCTCTTTTCTCCCAAACATAACAATGGTCATTATGGCCTAACAGTTTTTTTTTGTCCCCATGTGAAAAGTATGATCTTTGTCCCCATGTGCAGTTGCAAATCATAGTTTTTTGGGGCAGTGGCTTCTTCCTTGCTGATAGGCCTTTCAGTTAATGTGATATAGGACTCATTTTACTGTGGAAATAGAAACGTTTGTACCTGTTTCCTCCAGCATCTTCACAAGGCCCTTTGCTGTTGTTCTGGGATTGATTTGCACTTTGACACCAAAGTACGTTCATCTCTAGGAGACAGAACGTGTCTCCTTCCTGAGTGGTATGATGGCTGCATGGTCCCATGGTGTTTATACTTGCGTACTATTGTTTGTACAGATGAACGTGGTACCTTCAGGCATTTGGAAATTGCTCCCAAGGATGAACCAGACTTGTGGAGGTCTACAATTTTTTTTATGAGGTCTTGGCTGATTTCTTTTGATTTTCCCATGATGTCAAGCAAAGAGGCACTCCGTTTGAAGGTTGGCCTTGAAATACATCCACAGGTACAGCTCCAATTGACTCAAATTATGTCAATTAGCCTATCAGAAGCTTCTAAAGCCATGACATCATTTTCTGGAATTTTCCAAGCTGTTTAAAGGCACAGTCAACTTAGTGTATGTAAACCTCGGACCCACTGTAATGGTGATACAGTGGATTATAAATGAAATAATCTGTAAACAATTTTGGGAAAAAATTGTCATGCACAAAGTAGATGTCCTAACCGACTTGCCAAAACTATAGTTTGTAAACAAGACATTTGTGGAGTGGTTGAAACACTTAGGTTGGAGTCATTAAAACTAGTTTATGTAAACTTCCGACTTCAACTGTATACGTTGTACGTACCACGTACAAGTCTGAATTTGATGGAGGGGTGGGAGCTTTTACAGTTCATATTTTTTTTAAAGAGAATGTTTATTGAAAGACAAATATTTAATCTATTTCCACATTCATATACCCTATCCATATTTTCAGTTTTTTTTGATTTACGTGAAGAAGAGATTAGGAGCATGCACTACCACTCAAATTCAATGTATACTGTAGTTTGTTGTGTTTATGCATCTTTAGCCAGTGATCTGTGGCTCTTAGATCCAGAGAGGAAGCTGTGTCCACATCAAACACATCCCCCTGGGTACATAGAGCACAGAGAATAAAGATCCAGCTGTTCAGGTACCAAACGGACTCGGGCCTGGTGAAAGCAGGGACTGGGTAACACACATTTAAGCAGTCTTGTCACTGTTTACATTGGATATGGTACTGAGCTCTGGTTTATAGACACACACACACATATATTGTACACTGACTGACTGAACGTTTTTCTCAAACAGGCCCAGTCTGAGGGGATTGACTTATCATGGTACAATTGTCAGAGGAAGTTTTGTTTGCTTCCTCTGAGACTTACATACCAATGCTGGTTAAACCATTCTATAATTTGATGCAGCCATACTCGCTTACCTCGCTGAAGTTAGAATGGGGGTTAGTCCCCAATTCTGGCATCAAGGCCTCACAAAGGAAATGCCGACATTGCTAAGCAAGGTTTTGTTCCTGTGGATTTACCAATAATCCACTTTACCCCAAAGGTCAGCAGATGGATGTGGAAGGGGTCAGTATGTCCTAACTGATTTATGTCCGTGAATGAGTGACTGACTGGGTTTTGTAGGTTAGATGGGGACACTACAGCCACTATTTTGAAATTGTCAAGTGCTGCAGTAATATTGCAATGCCATTAGAGGGCACTGCTACTGTAGGGTACTCATCACACACATCAAATAACTTTGGACTTCTAACACTTCACATATTATTCTAGTTTAAGTGGTATATTGCCTAAGAGATTTTTACATTTGTTGTCATTTAGCAGACGCTGTTATCCAGAGCAACTTACAATAGTAGAATACACATTTCTGTGTTTTTTTTTTCATAGTGGTCACCCCCGGAAATTGAGCTCAACCCTGAGCTGTGTTCGAATAACTGTACTAACATATTGTATACTATATACTATTAGTTAATTTTAGTGTTCTGTAAACGGAACAGTATCCTTTCAGTTGAGCGTCTAGCTCTTCTCCGGACTACCGGAAGTTGATGCTGTTGCTATGCAACCTCTTGCTAGCTAGTTAGCATAAACAAATTACTAGTTAGACATTTTCTGACTTCGGATGTGTTGCCAGAGTGCGCTCATACATTCAGTGCATTGTCAGATTGTCGGTTTGTAAAGAGCGTTAGGCTCGGGCGGAGGAGTAGGGTTGATTTGAGCATTCTGACCTTACAACGGCAGTCAAGCACCCAAGCTAACGTTGCTAGCTTGCTAGCCACTTCCAGACACAAATGAGAGTGATCACTCTGACCATTTTACTCGCCCTAGCAGAGCAGGGTAGGCAGTTTTCATGTTATCTAGAGCGTTGGTGATTAACTGTGTTACTGGCAACAATTTAAAAACTATTTTTCACTGACTATCTGACACCGGCCAAATTCATTATTCTGTGCAGTATTCTGTGCTCACATGAGTGCAGTGATGCCAATTTAACAATTGTGTTGCTAGATTTAGCAACTTTTCAGACTACCCTTTTCAGACTACTTTTCAAACAGCACCTAGCAACATTTAGCTACTTTTAAAAATGTATTTTGAACTTTTAGCAACTTTTGAAAAGTGGCTAAAATGCATGCATTTTCCCTCTAAATGACACAAAAACGATTTTCTCTGTCACACATTCAGTCACAACACACGTGCCTGGCTCCAAAAGTGCATTGTGAGTGACGTCAGCAGCAGGCGCTCAGCACGTGCACAGGCAGCAGCAGGCCAGCAGCAATTTCAGAAAATTGCAAATCATTGTTGGCTGACTGCAGCAGCAGTAGTACAGGTTTGACGAGCCAAACCCAATGAATATAGTTTGTCACGAATGTTTGATCTTGAACATAACTTACAACATGTCTCAATCAAATTTGTACAGCCAGAAGAACAGAAAAGAGTGGGAGTCTGTACCTGAACAAATGTCAAATCATATTTTTCGTGGTGATGGCCAGTCAATTTGAGTAACGTTATTGTGTATTCTACGTAATGACACAGTTTTACGTTATCACGCAATGACATCACAACGTAATTTAGCAACAAATCAATCTGCCTCTAGCAATTTACCCTGAAAATTAGTTGGCAACACTGCATGAGGGCTCTGAAATCAAAATCGGTAGCCAGAGCAAATTTATGAAAGCTTCCGAACATCCATTGAGAACGCACAATGACTATATCATTTAGCTAAGCTAAGAATGACTGGAATAATCAAAAACGTTGGGTAGTTAGTTAGATAGCCCATACATAACAACTAACGTAAGGTGATTAGCTAACATACCTGTACATACTGCTGTAATGATATGCCATAAGGACAGAGTAGCTAACAAATTGTCAGCCAACATAACGTGTGTGTTAATTTATTTGAAAAGTTTATTACATTGCTCAACATTTTGTTAACATTTGTCATAAATAGTAGTTAAAGCAATGAAATTGTATCAGCTATCGTTGGACTTCAGTTGCATATTTTTAGCTGTTTTCTTCAAATCTGAAAACGATTTGACGCCAAGCCCAATTCCTGAAGAATTGCATTATGGTCCCTAAAGTACAGAAATAGTGTCCTCCTCGTGTATACTTCATATTTTGGCAAATTTAGTACGACATCTGGGAATTTTTGACATACTAACTATATCAATACTATGACCAATAAGCATACTATATACTAAATTCACATCACAAATAGTACGGTTAGTGTGGATAGTGTGAGTATTTGAACACAGCTCTGGTGTTGCACATGCCATGCTCTACCAACTGAGCCACATGGGACCACAATAGAGAGCAATAGTAATGGCTTCTTTTGGTAGGCACTAATAGCGGCTAACTCCGCTATGGCACGTTGGCCAAAGCCTATGGGTATTTTTTTTAGGGGTTTTGGATAAATGGCGAAAATAGGATATATAAAAAACACAGGCTTAGGAGATCTTATTATACATTTTGTTCTATCTTCATCAACTAATGTCACCTACTGGGAATTTCTAAGCATTTATGTAAATCAAAACAAGCACATAAATCACACTAAAGCTTCAAAATTCATAAAGGTCATGTTAACTGACTGATATTATCTCATAGAACAAAACATACAAGATTTCCCAAGCCGGTTTTAACCTCAGACCTTATTTTCTGAGTTTATTCCAAAATCCTTTTACTAACTAGATGTATAAAATGCTAACTGATTTCTGTTTTCTAGGACTACAAGCTGGCAAGCTCTATATGAACATCAAATCACCATACTAAGCTTGGGAGAAAAGTTTTTGTAAAGAAGTAAGTTTGGGTTTGAAAATGCTTTTAGTTTTGCTGTAGATTAATAATAAAAAATTGTCAGAATAATAACTGAATACATAGGTTAATAGAATATAGCTTTTTCCTCACAGAAACATACACAGGGTATACAAAACATTATGAACACCTGTTCTTTCCATGACTGACCAGGTGAAATCTATGATCCCTTATTGATGTCACTTGTTAAATACACTTCAATAAGTGTAGATGAAGGGGAAGAGACAGGTTAAAGAAGTATTTTTAAGCCTTGAGACAATTGAGACATGGATTGTGATTATGTGCCATTCATAGGGTGAATGGGCAAGACAAAAGATTTAAGTGCCTTTGAAAAGGGTATGGTAGTAGGTGCCAAGCTCACCGGTTTGAGTGTGTCAAGAACTGCAATACTGCTGGGTTTTTCATGCTCAACAGTTTCCCATGTGTATCAAGAATGGTCCACCACCCAAAGGACATCCCGACAACTTCACACAATTGTGGGAAGCATTGGAGTCAATTTGGGCCAGCCTCCCTGTTTCAACGCTTTCGACACCTTGTAGATCCATGCCCCGACATATTGAGGCTGTTCTGGTTGCAAAAGGTGGTGCAACTCAATATTAGGAAGGTGTTCCTAACTCAGTGTATTATTTATCCTCCAAATAAATTCATTGAGTGAAATCAATATTTACAGGACATATAGAGCCACTATATTAAACCAGTAACAGTATGGTGACCAATGACATTGACAATAACAAAGAACATGATATTAATACTGGTGATAGTAGTTTTTCAAGTCACAACTCCAGTAAGCTCTCTGTTCTCAACATGACCTCAAAAACTCACTGCTATATTTGATGACAACTCTCATTCCAGCTCCTCATTTCTCTCTCTCCCACTCCTAAATGTTTCTACTCCTATATCTCACTCCTGTACTCTGACCCCATTGAAGATTGTCCACCAAGTGGACCAAGTGGTGATCTCCCTGCTGTTTTCTCCGGTTTGGCCTTCTGATGTCCTTCTGAGGAGGCTGGAGTATCTCCGTCCACTGAAAAGTGCAATATAGTGGGTGACATTAGCTTCAAGGGACAAATCATAGTGTTTAAAAACTATAGTACACAAGAGTATATGTAAAGTATATAGTATTTAGTTGAGTATACAAATTAATAATTAGTAGGGAAATATCTTACTGTTTTTTAAATGTGAAATACTGGAGTGTCTATGGTTATTTATCTTCAAATAATGTTCTTGGTGAAAAAAGATAATGGCCACGTCCGAATACCCATACTTGCATTCTAAATAGTAGGCATTTTTGGTATGCAAAAATTGAATGTTTTATAGCATGTGAAATTTGAAAATCGAGTATGCTTTAAATGCCAGGACGTTACACTAATTTCGGCTTTTCATCTTTTAGAATTCACTGCACACTTATCCTTCTGCTTTCACCAAGAGCCCAGAACTGATCACATCAGAGATAGAAGTGTGTCTCTGTGGCCCTGGGCCCCACACATTCCTTAATGTTGTTGACTTAAGAAGTCCTGTCACAGAGACACAAAGAGCTGCAATAGAGGAGCAACTTGCCTGCCTCACAGAGAATGTGTGGATAAACAACATAGTTCTCTTCACCAGCAGGGATCAGCTGGGAGACAAAACTATAGAGGAGCACATTGAAAACGGGTGAAGATCTCTAATGGCTTGTTGGTAGATGTGGAGACAGGTACCATGTTTTCAGCAAGAAGATGTTTGAAGACTACTCCCAAGTCAAAGAGCTGCTGAAGAAGATAGACAATCTAACATTGTGGCAGAAAAGAGAGGAGGCAGAATATTTCAATGTTTTCAGGACCATCTTCTCGGTATCCTCCAGTAGCTCTTTGACCTGAGAGCTATTCCCCCTGTTCCTACAGTTGAAAATGTGATATCTGTTCCCACAATTTCTTAAAAGATTTTGAATGCGTTTTTATTTTACTCTATGATTGTGCCCTGCAGTATGTCTGCTCCAGTGAACAGCACCATGGTCTTCCCTAGTAGCCCCATTCGTCGCTCCACAGAACTCCACTGGGGGTCTGTGAATGATGAACACGTTAATGACCAGGAGGAGAGCATGAGGTTTGGGGGACACTGACAAACCCAGTCCACAATATCTTGCTCAGGTGAGAAAGCTGTGGAATTCTTTTGTCAGCCAGAAGTGTCTACCACCACCACTCTCCTTCCTACCACCTCAGCCTGTGCCTTCTGGTGCTTGGTGGTCCACTGCCCAAATGCATTTATGCCCAGGATGGTGTTTCCTGTAGAGCTCTTGACAGCATTCCACCCCCCTCCTCCCCCAGAAGCACCATCCTCAACTCTGAGAGCAGCTGAGCTGCACCTGTAATGAGAATGTGTCTTTTCAGTCTAAAAGGTTGTATCAATGTCAACATTTTAGGACATTCCTCTTTGTTAGTGATGAACAGTTTGCTGAGACCTGCCGATAAGAGTTCTGATAAAATTATCTTGTAAAAATATTAATATTTCACTTAAGTGCAACAGTAGTGTGTCAGAAAATGTAAGCATTGCGTAAGGCCGGCGGACACTAACCACAAGGCCACTGAGTTGGTGAGAAAATGTACTCACACCTAAAGAGTGTTACTGATTGTTTCTGGATAACTTCAGCCTCTTCTTCTTCTTGTTGTGTCTCTTCCAGCACCTGAGAAATGTCTCCCATCACCACAGAATGCCCGGCGCTGGTCTCTGACAACATGTTGTCGATCTTCTCCAATAGTTATTCTACTTGTCCTTCACCCCCTTTCCTCTTTTTGTAACAAGCATGGTTCCTGTTCCCACATGCTAACAAACCTCCACAAGAACTCCTCTATGTTGCTCTATGATCTGGTGTTGTAGAAAGTCTCTAAAAGTGAAGAGCACTATGGTGTCTCTCTGGTGTTGGTCCACTGAGCGCAGGTACTAGGTCTGCAGGGATCACCAGCAACACAGCGTCTGGGGCAAGCTCAGCACATCTCCTGATCTCCTGCTGCTCAGTGTCTTGCACAGAAAAATCACTCCAGCCAACAGTGTCCACAACAGTCACCTGCCTAATGATAACAACAGTAACAGTAAATCAACATCAGATTTTCTAAATAATCAGACAGCAACATCATCAATAATTACGTCCACAACAGTCACCTGCCAAATGATTTCAAAAAGTAATGTTAAAAAGTAAACGTAATCAACATCATATTTTTCATCATCAGACAGTAACATCATCAACATCATCAATAATTATAATTTTATTTAGTGTTATTTTTCTTGCCCCCTCAAGGTACTTTTCATACATATAGGTGATGGGATTCAGGAAGCTGGGCATTTGGTGCTAGTTCCTACTATTGGGGTTGAGTCACAAAGCATCATGGAGTTTTGCATGTGTTAAGATGAGCATGTTCCAGATAAATGGTTGAACTGATTAATTTCTCCTGTCTCATCATTATTCCATTGTTATAAAGACGTGATTATGAAACCCACAAGATATGACAAAAGATGAGTGACGAGTAAGTCTTCAACCTACAGGAAATTTTCTTTCCGGAAGAAGTCAGGTTTTTACAGTGCCTTGCTAAAGTAATCATCCCCTTTGGCATTTTTCCTATTTTGTTGCATTGCAACCTGTAATTGAAATAGATTTTTATTTGGATTTCATATAATGGACATAGACAAAATAGTCCAAATTGGTGAAGTGAAATGGGGAAAAAAAAAATCAAACTTTTTTTTTTTAAACTGAAAAAACTGTGTACGTATGTATTCACCCCCTTTGCTTTGAAGCCCCTAAATAAGATCTGGTGCAACCAGTTACCTTCAAAAGTCACATAATTAGTTAAATAAATTCAATCTAAGTGTCACATGATCTGTCACTTGATCTCAGTACATATACACCTGTTTTGAAAGGCCCCAGAGTCTGCTGCCCCCCCTCAAGCAAGGGGCACCGCCAAGCAATTGGCACCATGAAGACCAAGGAGCTCTCCAAACAGGTCAGGGACGAAGTTGTGGAGAAGTAGAGATCAGGGTTGGGTTATAAAAAATATCAGAAACTTTGAACATCAAACAGAGCACCATTTAATTCATTATTAAAAATGAAAAGAATATGGCACCACAACAAACCTGCCAAGAGAGGGCCACCCACCAAAACTCACGGACCAGGCAAGGAGGGCATTAATCAGAAAGTCAAGAAAGAGACCAAAGATGACCTTGAAGGAGCTGCAAAGCTCCAAAGCGGAGATTGGAGTATCTGTCCATAGGACCACTTTAAGCCGTACACTCCACAGAGCTGGGCTTTATGGAAGAGTGGCAAAAAAAGCCACTGCGTAAACACCAAACATGTTTGGTGTTTGCCAAAAGGCATGTGGGAGACTCCCCAAACATTTGGAAGAAGTTACTCTGGTCAAATGAGACTAAATTGAGCTTCTTGGCCATCAAGGAAAACGCTATGACTGGCGCAAATCCAACACCTTTCATCACCCCGAGAATCTCATCCCCACAGTGAAGCATGGTGGTGGCAGCATGTTTTTTATCGGCAGGGACTGGGAAACTGGTCAGAATTGAAGGAACAATAGATGGCGCTACATACAGTGAAATTCTTAAGGGAAACCTGTTTCAGTCTTCCAGAGATTTGAGACTGGAACAGAGTTTCACCTTCCAGCAGGACAATGACCCTAAACATACTGCTAAAGCAACACGAGTGGTTTAAGGGGAAACATGAAAATGTCTTGGAATGGCCGAGTCAAAGCCTAGACCTCAATCCAATTGAGAATCTGTGGTATGACTTAAAACTTGTTAAGGCGATGGGATCCCCTACGGGAACTACACCCCCCCCCCCCCGTTCAGCTGAAAAGGTGGCGCAGGGAATGCAAAAATATTCTTTAGAAATATTTAACCTCCACACATTAACAAGTCCAATACCTCAAATGAAAGATAAACACCTTGTTCATCTACCCAGCGTGTCAGATTTGTAAAATGTTTTACGGCGAAAACACAACATCTATTTATGTTAGGCCACCACCAAACCAAAGAAAAAAACGTAGCCATTTTTTCCAGCAAAAGATAAGTCACAAAAGCAGGATAAAAAAAATCAATCACTAACCTCTTGAAAATCTTCATCAGATGACAGTCATATGACATGTTACACAGTACATTTATGTTTTGTTCGATAATATGCATTTTATATCCATAAATCTCGGTTTACATTGACGCCATGTTCAGAAAATCCTCCAAAATATCCGGAGGAATTATATAGCCAGATAACAGAAATACTCATCATAAACTTTGACTAAAGATACATGTTCTACATATAATTAAAGATACACTGGTTCTTAATGCAACCGCTGTGTCACATTTTTTTTAACGTTACGGAAAAAGCCTAACATTGCAATAATCTGAGACGGCGCTCAGACGTAACAACATTTCTCCGCCTTGTTGGAGTCAACAGTAATACAAAATTACAACATAAATATTCCCTTACCTTTGATGATCTTTCATCAGAATGTAGTGCAAGGAGTCCTAGTTCAACAATCAATCGTTTTGTTTCATAATGTTCAATTCTAGTGTCCAAGTAGCAGCATTTGCTACCACTTTCAGCTCAAATGCCCAAAAAATGACTTCTGGTCCAGGATAACTTTGCATCAAAACTTCCAAATGACATATTACAGGTCGAAGAAACTGGTCAAACTAAGTGCAGAATCAATCTTCAGGATGTTATAATCATATATATCCAATAGCATTCCAACCGGATCATTCGTTTTCATCTGGGGCTGATTGGAACAGCCGAATCACTCAAAGGCAAACGCACCTCAACAAAATGGCATCCTTTTGCGACACCAAATACTTTCCTTTCCATTAGGTCAAAGTTCACAGCAAATGCTCCATTACACTTTCTACTGAATGATGACATCTAGTGGAAGACGTAGAAAGTGAATAGGGTGAAGTTAGCATAGTGTATTGCAGAGGCAAGTGTCTAGTCGAGCTATCTAGGAGAGAGAGTTAGCATCGTCATGGACAGCAGAAAAGGATTTCAGATTGACATCAGAGCAGAAAACAACATCATTAAAAAGGGTGGAATATACAGTGATTAAGGGAAAGGATATTTATTTAATTTATTATTCTTCGTCGCGCGTGTGCACATTCAAGAATTTCCAAGTATGTATCACAGTACTAAAACTCCTTATTCTTCTTCATTTTGGAAGAAACAAGCCTGAAACCTTGAACAAAGACTGTTGACATCTAGTGGAAGCCATAGGAATTACAATCTGGAAGCTGGATTTGGATATGCCCCTATACTTTCCATTGTAAGAGCATGGGCTCTCAAAACAAAAATCTGGTTGGTCTCCACATGATAAAAATCACATCACTTCATTGTTGAGATATCTTAAAGGGGGGCAGAGCAAGCTTCAAACAAGATGCTCACCCCCCGAAGCACACAGCTTTTTTTAACTTCTTGCGTCGTGCAATCCCGGATCCAGGATCCTATTTATAGCCTCAAGCTCATTAGCATAATGCAACATTAACTATTCATGAAAATCACAAATGAAATTAAATAAATATATTTGCTCTCAAGCTTAGACTTTTGTTAACAACACTGTCATCTCAGATTTTCAAAATATGCTTTTCAACCATAGCTAAACAAGCATTTGTGTAAGAGTATTGATAGCTAGCATAGCTATAAGCCTAGAATTCAGCCAGCAACATTTTCACAGAAACAAGAAAAGAATTCAAATAAAATCATTTACCTTTGAAGAACTTCAGATGTTTTCAATGAGGAGACTCTCAGTTAGATAGCAAATGTTCAGTTTTTCAAAAAATATTATTTGTGTAGGACAAATCGCTCCGTTTTGTTCACGTTTGGCTATGAAAAAAACCTGTATCCAGTTATAGCCTCAAGCTCATTAGCGTAACGTAATGTTAACTATTTATGAAAATCGTAAATGAAATTAAATAAATATGCTATCTCTCAAGCTTAGCCTTTTCTTTAGGTTTTGATGTTAAGGTAATAAAACTGTCATAAATAATGCACTGTGCCAAATTGCTATATGCACACTATATACTCGTGCATCAAAATACATAAAAAGGTTGTCAACATTGTCTAAATTGTGTAATTCAGAAATGTTTTGTTGTTGTCCCACTTTACCAACCATAGTTACCTAAAGTGATACAGTAGGACAGCATATATTAGCTAAAGTGGGACAGTCTTATTATAGACTTTTCCAATGGAGGAAAGAGATCCAGTTTACATTAGGGCCCCCTGTACTTACGTTAGGCAGGGCTCTGGTTAATGTAATACTATATCCTGCACATGTTTTCCTTGTAGTACTGTTATTAGTACTGTTATTTGAGTGAATTCAGAAAAAGTGGGAGACCTTTTGCATTTCTGTCTTCTGTAACCTCTTGTAACATCTATCCAACATATTGGCCCAACACATGATACATTTCCGAAATCCACAGATGTTCCCTAATCCCACATTTTCATTGTCATCGGGGTACAATTGGGTCTATAATAAAGATGTCTCATTTCATCTAACCTGCTGTCCCACTCTACCAAATGCCAACAAAAATATGGTTTTGACTCCTGTGAATATGATGGGTTTCCCGCTCAGCCCAGTCAAAACTGTTCGCTGCTCTGGCCCCCCAATGGTGGAACAAACTCCCTCACGACGCCAGGACAGCGGAGTCAATCACCACCTTCCGGAGACACCTGAAACCCCACCTCTTTAAGGAATACCTAGGATAGGATAAAGTAGTCCTTCTCACCCCCCTTAAATGATTTAGATGCACTATTGTAAAGTGGCTGTTCCACTGGATGTCATAAGGTGAATTCACCAATTTGTAAGTCGCTCTGGATAAGAGCGTCTACCAAATGACTTAAATGTAAATGTAAATATGATGTAAAAATGTGTTTTGTGTGTGATTAGGAAACAACTTGAGGATTTCAGAAATGTATCATGTGTTGGGCTAGTATGTTGGTAGATGTCTAAGGAGGTTACAGAAGATGGAAACAGTTTGAAAATGTTGTTCTTGCATATGACATATGAGGACTAAAGTGTGCCTACATTTTTTTGTGTAATGGGGCTAAAGACATTTAATTTACTACGCAGCCTTCTACAGACAGACAGGCCAGGTAATAAGATATATGGGGATATTGTGGAAATACTGAAAGGACACTTTTCACCAAAACCACTAGTTATTGCTGAAAGGTTTAGGTTTCATGGAAGAAATCAGGAAGAGGGAGAATCAGTGACAATGTTTGAAACTGCATTAAATAAACTATCAGAGCACTGGGAGTTTCATGATGTTCTAAATGACACCATTAGAGACAGTCTAGTATGTAGGCTCTGGAGTGAAGCTACACAAAAAAGACTATTGACTGAAAGTAATCTGACCTTAGCAAAGGCTATTGAAGTCAGTATGTCCATGGAACTAGCTGCTGAAGAGGCTCAGCAGTTGGGTTTGTCAGGACGAGTGCAGAGTTGCAACTGAAAATCAGAGACGGGGAAATCAAGGCTCATGCTTCCGCTGTGGCAAAGCGGGACATTAGGTAACATGCTGGTATAAGGACATGGATTGCTGAGCCCGTGGTTAAAGGGCCACGTCAAACGAGCCTGCAGAAACAAAAATAACTCAGAGAAAACGTAAATGACTCAACAAAAAAAGAAAGAGACATTCCAATGAAAGGAAAATAGAAGTGTTCATGCTCTTGAGCAGGAGAACACAGATGTGAGTTACTCAGACGAGGAAGTCACACTGGATATACTGACTGTAGCTGGGGAGCTGCACCTTGCTAGGGGGCAGCCGGTGCGTATGGAGTTTGACATAGGGCAGCTGTATCTCTTATGTCAGACACAGTCTACAAAAAGACATTGAAACTCCTTCCACTTCAGCCAGCACATATCATGTTGAAGACTTATCCAGGTGAATCTGTTGCTGGGAGACATCACTGGGGTCAGAGTTCCGTTGAACGGGCAAACTGAAAAGTTGCCACTCTGCGTGTGAAAGGAGACTATCCATCACTACTGGGACATTCGTGGCTGGAGAAAATCACACGGGGCATCAGTGCATACAATCACACATGGAGACACAGATCTACCTGCCATCTTAAAGATAAGTCTTTAATTAACTGTCTGGCTTAATATTAATGTAATGTCTTTCATACTACCCAGCTCTACAATAACCTCTTGATGCTATGGGGGTGCTATTTCATTTTTGGATAAAAAGACGTGCCCGTTATAAGCTCAATATTTTGTGACAAAAAGATGCTCGACTATGCATATAATTGATAGCTTTGGAAAGAAAACACTCTGACGTTTCCAGAACTGCAAAGATATTCTCTGTGCGTGCCCTAGAACGGGAGCTACAGGCAAAACCAAGATGAAACGGCATCCAGGAAACCAGCAGGATTTTTGAGGCTCCGTTTTCCATTGTCTCCTTATATGGCTGTGAATGCGAGAGGAATGAGCCTGCCCTTTCTGTCGTTTCCCCAAGGTGTCTGCAGCATTGTGACGTATTTGTAGGCATATCATTGGAAGATTGACCATAAGAGACTACATTTGCCAGGTGTCCGCCTGGTGTCCTCCGTCGAAATTGGTGCGTCTTTTTCAGCTGCTGGTATTTTTCCATGCGATTCTGAGGGGAAAGCAGGCTTCCACGAACTGCATATCAATGAAGAGATATGTGAAAAAACACCTTGAGGATTGATTCCAAACAACGTTTGCCATGTTTTGGTCGATATTATGGAGTTAATTCGGAAAAAGTTTGACGTTTTGGTGACTGAATTTTCGGTTCGTTTCGGTAGCCAAATGTTATGTACAAAATGAGCGATTTCTCCTACACAAAGATTCTTTCAGGAAAAACTGAACATTTGCTATGTAACTGAGAGTCTCCTCATTGAAAACATCCGAAGCTCTTCAAAGGTAAATGATTTTATTTATTTGGTTATCTGGTTTTTGTGAAAATGTTGTGTGCTAAATGCTACTCAAAATGCTAAGCTAGCTTTGCATACTCTTACACAAATTAGTGATTTGCTATGGTTCAAAAGCATATTTTGAAAATCTGAGATGACAGTGTTGTTAAGAAAAGGCTAAGCTTGAGAGCAGGCGCATTATTTTCATTTTATTTGCGATTTTCTGAAATCGTTAACGTTGCGTTATGCTAATAAGCCTGAGGCTTTATTCACGATCCCGGATCCGGGATGGGGAGTATCAAGATAAATACATGTAAAAAACAATTCTAGCCTGTCTATCTATGGGTAACTTTGATGCTACGCTGTGATGCTTGATGTGTTATCGACCCACTCAGTTTTCCAGCACAAAACACCAGAAAATAGCCAAAAAGGGTAGAACTAGCCCACCTGATTTACGCTATGATTTGGATATTAGTTAAATGTTTTTTAAATTTTTGTTTTTAAAAGGAAATAGTTTCACTGTAACGGCAGATCTCCTCTTCGTCTGAAGAGGAGTAAGGATCGGACCAAGATGCAACGTGGTAAGTGTCCATAACTTTAATCAAAGAAATCACTGAACACTGAATACAAAAATAACAAAAGAAACGTGAAGAAACTAAACTGAAACAGTACCGTGTGCCGACAAACACTGACACGGAAACAAACACCCACAAACCAAAAGTGAAACCCAGGCTGCCTAAGTATGATTCTCAATCAGAGACAACTAACGACACCAGCCTCTGATTGAGAACCATACTTGGCCGAAACAGAAACCAAACATAGAAAGACAAACATAGACTGCCCACCCCAACTCACGCCTTGACCATACTAAATAAAGACAAAACAAAGGAAATAAAGGTCAGAATGTGACAGTACCCCGCCCCCCCCAAAGGTGCGGACTCCGGCTGCAAAACCTGAACCTATAGGGGAGGGTCTGGGTGGGCGTCTGTCCACGGTGGCGGCTCTGGCGTGGGACGTGGATCCCACTTCACCACAGTTTTTCTCCGCCTCAATGTCCGCCTCCGTGGCCTCCTAAACACAGCGACCCTCGCCGCCGAACTCGGACTGGGGACCCTAGAAATGGGTTCCAAATGGACGGGAGATTCTGGCAGCGCCGGACAGGCGGGAGACTCCGGCAGCGCTGGACAGACGGGAGACTCCGGCAGCTCCGGAGTGAAGGGCGACTCTGGCATCGCCTGGCTGGCTGGCGCTTCCGGCGGCTCCTGGCTGACTGGTGCTATGGCGGCTCCTGGCTGACTGGCGGCTCCTGGCTGACTGGCTCTGGCGGCCCAGCATGGACGGGAGACTCTGGCGGCCCAGGACGGACGGGAGACTCTGGCGGCCCAGGACGGACGGGAGACTCTGGCGGCCCAGGACAGATGAGACTCTGGCGGCCCAGGACAGACGAGACTCTGGCGGCCCAGGACAGATGAGACTCTGGCGGCCCAGGACAGACGGGAGACTCTGGCGGCCCAGGACAGACGGGAGACTCTGGCAGCTCAAGACAGACGGGAGACGCTGGCGGCTCAGGACAGACGGGAGACTCTGGCGGCTCAGGACAGACGGGAGACTCTGGCGGCGCTGGACAGGCGGGAACACCTGTAGGCAGAAAACGGAGAGACAGCCTGGTGCGGGGGGCTGCCACCGGAGGGCTGGTGCGTGGAGGTGGCACTGGGTAGACCGGACCGTGCAGGTGCACTGGAGCTCTTGAGCACCGAGCCTGCCCAATCTTACCTGGTTGAATGCTCCCGGTAGCCAGGCCAGTGCGGCGAGGTGGAATAGCCCGCACTGGGCTGTGCTGGCAAACCAGGGACACCATGCGTAAGGCTGGTGCCATGTACGCCGGCCCAAGGAGACGCACTGGAGACCAGATGCGTAGAGCCGGCTTCATGGCACCTGGCTCGATGCCAACACTAGCCCGGCCGATACGAGGAGCTGGAATGTACCGCACCGGGCTATGCACCCGCACTGGGGACACCGTGCGCTCCACAGCATAAAACGGTGCCTGTCCGGACCCTCTCGCTCTCCGGTAAGCACAGGAAGTTGGCGCAGGTCTCCTACCTGGCTTCGCTACACTCCCCGTGTGCCGCCCCCAATACATTTTTGGGGCTGCCTCTCTGGCTTCCAGCTGCTCTGCCGTGCTAGCTCCTCATAATACCGCCTCTCTGCTTTCGCTGCCTCCAGCTCTGCTTTGGGGCGGTATTCCCCTTGCTGTTCCCAAGGTCCTTTACCGTCCAGAATCTCCTCCCAAGTCCATTTCTCCAAGTATCGTTGCCTCTCCTGCTTCCGCTGCTGCCTGTTACCACGCTGCTTGGTCCTTGGTTGGTGGGTGTTTCTGTAACGGCAGATCTCCTCTTCGTCTGAAGAGGAGTAAAGAATCGGACCAAGATGCAACGTGGTAAGTGTCCATAACTTTAATCAAAGAAAGCACTGAACACTGAATACAAAAATAACAAAAGAAACGTGAAGAAACTATACCAAAACAGTACCGTGTGGCGACAAACACTGACACGGAAACAAACACCCACAAACCAACAATGAAACACAGGCTACCTAAGTATGATTCTCAATCAGAGACAACTAACGACACCTGCCTCTGATTGAGAACCATACTAGGCCGAAACAGAAACCAAACATTGAAAAACAAACATAGACTGCCCACCCCAACTCACGGCATGACCATACTAAAAAAAGACAAAACAAAGGAAATAAAGGTCAGAATGTGACATTCACAATTTTAAAATCACAGTTCAGATCACGGAACAGGGTTGACCTGAAAATGAGGTACACATTATTTGTATTTTTTTATGAATCACTAATTACATGAAATAAATAATGCTCTTAAGAAATTACTTTGTCAAAGCAAAATAACTAGTGTTTTACAATGATGGTGAATCTTGCATATATTTTGGGGTTAAATGAGTTTAAAGTACATGTTATATTGTATATGTATTTTATTTGTTGTGTTTTGTTTCCTGTTTTTGAACCCAGAAAGACGTGGCAAATTGCGGATCCTAATAAAATACTAAATTCTAAAATCTTCCTAGAAGTCACAGAGTGCGCACTGACAGACATTTCAAAATACTGAGCTTTTGCACTTTAGCTTGTCTTTATTCGTATAAAATATGATTCATGAAATTATCCATGTTGTCTATATTAAAAGGGCACTTTACTGAATGTAACAGGCTTTAAAAAGCAATAATGGTGCACAATTACTTCTTAAAATATCAAAGGGATGCAAAGGGACGCTCATTTCGTGGAATGACCCAGCTCGCAAACTAGTTCAATTAAATATGGCGCACCGGAAAGTTCCCTATTTTTTTGCTGTCATTGTTTCTTTATTCCACTCTCCTCTCAAAGAAGTGTCCGCGTGGTCCATGCTCTCTGATTGGCTCAGAGTAGAAATGTCTCCAGCCAATGAGGAAACCCCGTCATCTACAAACACTAGCAAATGTTGGCACTCAGGCACAGTCAGCAAGCGAACAAATGTCAAATCAAATCAAATGTATTTATATAGTCCTTCGTACATCAGCTGATATCTCAAAGTGCTGTACAGAAACACAGCCTAAAACCCCAAACAGCAAGCAATGCAGGTGTAGAAGCACGGTGGTTAGGAAAAACTCCCAAGAAAGGCCAAAACCTATGAAGAAACCTAGAGAGGAACCAGGCTATGTGGGGTGGCCAGTCCTCTTCTGGCTGTGCCGGGTAGAGATTATAACAGAACATGGCCAAGATGTTCAAATGTTCATAAATGACCAGCATGGTCGAATAATAATAAGGCAGAACAGTTGAAACTGGAGCAGCAGTACGGCCAGGTGGACTGGGGACAGCAAGGAGTCATCATGTCAGGTAGTCCTGGGGCATGGTCCTAGGGCTCAGGCCCTCCGAGAGAGAGAAAGAAAGAGAATGAGAGTGAGCATATGTGGGGTGGCCATTCCTCTTCCGGCTGTGCCGGGTAGAGATTATAACAGAACATGGCCAAGATGTTCAAATGTTCATAAATGACCAGCATGGTCGAATAATAATAAGGCAGAACAGTTGAAACTGGAGCAGCAGCACGGCCAGGTGGACTGGGGACAGCAAGGAGTCATCATGTCAGGTAGTCCTGGGGCATGGTCCTAGGCCTCAGGTCCTCCGAGAGAGAGAAAGAAAGAGAATGAGAGAGAGCATATGTGGGGTGGCCATTCCTCTTCCGGCTGTGCCGGGTGGAGATTATAACAGAACATGGCCAAGATGTTCAAAGGTTCATAAATGACCAGCATGGTCGAATAATAATAAGGCAGAACAGTTGAAACTGGAGCAGCAGCACGGCCAGGTGGACTGGGGACAGCAAGGAGTCATCATGTCAGGTAGTCCTGGGGCATGGTCCTAGGGCTCAGGTCCTCCGAGAGAGAGAAAGAAAGAGAATGAGAGAGAGCATATGTGGGGTGGCCATTCCTCTTCCGGCTGTGCCGGGTGGAGATTATAACAGAACATGGCCAAGATGTTCAAAGGTTCATAAATGACCAGCATGGTCGAATAATAATAATGCAGAACAGTTGAAACTGGAGCAGCAGCACGGCCAGGTGGACTGGGGACAGCAAGGAGTCATCGTGTCAGGTCGTCCTGGGGCATGGTCCTAGGGCTCAGGTCCTCCGAGAGAGAGAAAGAGAGAGAGAAGGAAAGAATTTGAGAACGCACACTTAGATTCACACAGGACACAGAATTGGACAGGAGAAGTACTCCAGATATAACAAACTGACCCCAACCCCCCGACACATAAACTACTGCAGCATAAATACTGGAGGCTGAGACAGGAGGGGTCAGGAGACACTGTGTAGATGTGTATGGTCCTTGAGTGGTTTTACAAGTTTATCAACTTTCAAAGCAGCATAACTTTCTCACGTTTCCTCCAACTACAGTGTACGTACCATACCATTTTTATGCTGTCAGTCCATACTTTATATAAACCAAATTAGACTAGGTCAACATTGGGTCATTCAGAGATCATTCAGAGATCCTCACTGAACTTCTGGAGAGAGTTTTTCAGTTTTTGATTTGTTAAAAAAGTTTGAAATATCCAATAAATGTTGTTCCACTTCATGATTGTGTCCCACTTGTTGTTGATTCATCACAAAACAATACAGTTTTATATCTTTATGTTTGAAGCCTGAAATGTGGCAAA
Source organism: Oncorhynchus masou masou (assembly GCF_036934945.1). Taxonomy (NCBI): domain Eukaryota; kingdom Metazoa; phylum Chordata; class Actinopteri; order Salmoniformes; family Salmonidae; genus Oncorhynchus; species Oncorhynchus masou. The sequence continues at coordinate 68,475,463 of NC_088239.1, read as the reverse complement.
AGGTCGCAAAGTTCAAGGGGGCCGAATACCTTCGCAAGGCACTGTAGGTGCAAAACATATTCACATTGTTTTGAGTCGAAGTTCCCTTTTGCCTTGATTTCTTCTGGTCCTTGTGCCTCTTCCTAGAAACACCACCTCTCTTTATACACCTTCACATGAAAGTGAAATACCTTTGAGTATGTGTACAGACAGATTTCCATCTTATTTCACTTCCTCTTTTGTAATATGCATATGCACATTGTACATGCTATGAGTGCTTTTGATTAAGCAAGGAAACAAGAATATCTTATACAGTGGGCCAAAAAAGTATTTAGTCGGCCACCAATTGTGCAAGTTCTCCCACTTAAAAAGATGAGAGTAGGATTCTAACTTGAAATATCCTTGTTCATGTTACCATATTAGAACTGGGTGTATGGAAATCCTGAGTGAGAAAGTACAGAATGTTTACATTCTGTTAGAAAATGTTATGGTTAAATGTATCCTATGGAGAGGAGAAGGGCAACAGTCTGGTTTCAGTCACTGATAAGGTAGGACAGCCGTGAGTTAGGGAGGAGTGAGGAATGCGGGCAGAGGTCAGGTCAGATGAAGTGAGAAGGAACAGTTACCACTTGAGTTCCTGCCTAGCAACAGAGATGTATTTGCTGTCCAGATGTGCAAGGAGGAGCACCCGCCTAGAAAGAGGGTATAAATATATGGGCTTGTGTAAACATGTCTTTCTCTTATGCAGTTGTTTGACCCAGTGGGTGAATAAAGTTGTTCCTTTTTGTCAGAACGTAAGTTTCAAACAGACACTTTGAGTTTTTTCAGCAACCCTGACAAATATGACATAATGGTCACCAGTAGTTACATGTATAGTGGTCACCACCACTACAAATTGTATTAAAGACAGATGTAGACACACCGTGACATGTTGATAAATAGTAAAAGCCAATGGAACTCCTCCCTCCTTGGTTAGATGGTTTTCCACCCAGTGGGTCCCTCTTTCTCTGCAGAGATTGTAACTGCTGTTAGTTCATTTTTATCCTCTTTTTATTAACATACTCAGCGGGAGCGCACTACAGGCGACGTGTTGTAGCCATTACTTAATTGCCGTGTTATCTAGTTGGTTCCCTGAAGAGAGTTTAATTACACACAAAGGCAAAAAACATTGAGCCATATGTCATATGGCTTTATTATTGACCATTGGGTGTGAATGATATCTCAGAGATTTGAGCATGACAGAGTAAGAGCATTTGTCTAATTATTTCAAGTTTAATTATAATAGTTTATTCAACATTACCGACTTTAAAAAAATACTGTCACGGATTTCCTCCTCTTCATCTGAAGAGGTGTAGCAAGGATCGGACCAATACGCAGTAAGTGTCCATGTTTTAATAGAAAAGACTGAACATGACACAAATACAAAATAACAACGTGAAATGGAAACGAACCAGTCCCGTGTGGCACAAACACTGACACAGGAAACAATCACCCACAAAATACCCAAAAAATATGGCTGCCTAAATATGGTTCCCAATCAGAGACAACGATAAACACCTGCCTCTGATTGAGAACCAACCTAGGCAACCATAGACCTACATAAACACCTAGATGGAAGCAACCCCATAAATCTACAAAAAAAACCTAGACAGTACAAACACCCTATATGAGACAAAAACACACATCACCCATGTCACACCCTGACCTAACCAAAATAATAAAGAAAACAAAGAATACTAAGGTCAGGGCGTGACAAATACATTTCCCAGGTAGGCAAGACCTATAGTCATATCCTCCATGTTGTGCTGTAAATGCTTCATAACTAATTCAAAGTCACTTAAAACACCTTTATTTAATCTTAGTTAATGTTTTCCATGTATAGACCTAGATCCTTTAATAAATGTAGCCAGACAAAATGGAAAGTAGGCCTATCTATCCATCTGTCTCTTACTGTACATTAGAGTGATGGTAACCACATAATTTGCAATCCTTGAATGTATAGACGTCCATGGACGTCAGTGTCGGACGCTGCTCACTTGGAGTAGGCATGATCAGTCAGCAACCTGTCACTACAATACGCTGAAATAAGGCTAATACTGTGATTTAGTCTCATAGGAACCCAACCCACTATTCATGAGGCTGACGGTGATATCAAATAAATAGTGATGACATATAAATCATAGCTGTACATTAAAGTGATGCTCCAGAGCTTTTGAATTATTTCAGCCAGGAGTTTTGAAAGTAGTGCTCACGAGCCAAAATGTTTCCTCAAAAAATGTGCAGAATTGTGTACTACGTCATCCATTTTGTATGATATGTTACGAACTGCATCTTATTTTTTTGCAATTTGTATACTATGATACAAATTCCAAATCATACAATATGTTACGAATTTGTAAGTGCTTAAAGTAACTGGCCAGGGTTTCCAGATTTCTATGAAATATGACCTACTGTACAAGTAATTACAATATGAGTGAAATAGTTTTCCTTACAAAAAAAAATGTAAATGAAGTATGTTAAAAGGCAGCTTTTCAGTCTTGGAATGCTGTGAGCGTACCCCAACAACAAAATGGTGTGGACGTACACCAGCCATTAAAAATATGAATGCAAATAGACAGCTGATTGTCCAACTCATCCTCTTTATGAGTATGACAGCAATTTTTAAACAGTCTATTTCAGATACATGTTTGAGGTGGGGGGGGGGGGTTGTGTGGGTTTTTTTCTCGATTTCATGCTTTGGCCACTAAGCCGGGCCTCCACCCAGTTCCCTGCCCTGAACTTTGTCGCTGTCTCTAGCCGGCTACCACCCAGTTACTCATCCCTGCACTTTAGAGACTGCTGCCCTATGTACAGAGACATGGAGCACTGGTCACTTTAATAATGTTTACCTACTGTTTAACTGATATCATATGTATATACTGTATGCTAGTCAAGGCCACCCTATTCAACTATTGCTGTACATACACTATACTATCCTACATATTCTTCAGATATATTACATACTGTCCATAATGTCTATAAATCCCATCATATTCCAGTGCCTTTTATATATCATCAACTGGCAATGCATCATCTTATTTTACTAGAGCATTAGTGGCCGTTGATTGGCTGCATACCCAGGACCCATGGTGGTTGGAATTGAATGACCACTACTGCACATGCTACCACTCTTTTGAACAGATTTGATTATAATACTTAGAACGAGCAGCCAGCTCACGAGCTAATGAGTGCACCAGAGAAAATGCAACAAGCATGCAGATGAAATAAGTGAAAACACATTATCTAACAGGAGACAGCTAGCTAACATATTGTCACAAAGCATGATGCGCTAGCCAGTTAACTTTAATTCTGAAATAAATTCACATGTTCCGAGTTAGTCAAATTAGTTCAGAAAGACTTGAAATTGTCATGGGAGCGAACTTGCTACCAAAGAACCACCTAGCTATAGCTAACTGCTTAGCAAAAATGTAGATAACTGGTTAATTTGACCCCCCTCCCCCAAAAAATGTTTACAACTATTTATCAATGTTTCTCAAAATCACTGTAGCTGGCTAATTAATTTAATTGTGCTTTGTGATACAACCGTTTTTATGCTGTTTTAGTCCACTGGTTTAGTCCAGACCATGGGAAACAAATTTGCCAGCCACAGTCATGCTTTTTTGTCCTACCAGACCCACGATGACAAGGTTGTAGCTATTGTAGCCCTCTGTCCTTCGACTCTTGTTGGATGTAGATATCTGGTTTATCAGGTCTGAGGCTCCTATGGCCATTATTTATTTACAAGTTAATCACAATTAGCTTTTTGCTTTCGCATCATCTGTACTGGATAGAGCAGATTTAGTCTCATGTGGGGAAGTAAGCCATATGGCGCGAGAGACTCATTAAGAGGGAGATTAGAGCAGACCCAGAAGTTCTGACTGAATGCACATTTGAGCGCCACAGGATGGTCTATTTACTTTGTGCTGTTATAATTCATGCTATGAAATCCTGTGAACCCTGCAATTTCATTGGGGCAGTTCCCCCTTATAGCAAATAGCTGGCAAAACAACCCAAGCAATGTTTTACGGCCTATGCGCCTGTGGAGCTGATGTTAGCAGAGTCACTGAGGAGCAGATTAGAATGTAACTGAACAGCTTGTTTTGAACAATATATTTTTGAAACAGGAAAATGGTTACCTCAACATTGTGAGCATTTAAAACATAATCCATGAATTATATACACAGTACCAGTCAAAAGTTTGTACACACCTACTCATTTCAGGGGTTTTCTTTATTTTTGACTATTTTTTACATTGTAGAATAATAGTGAAGACATTAAAACGATGAAATAACACATATGGAACCAAAAGTGTTAGACATTTAAAAAAAAAAAGTTTTATATTCTTCAAAGTGGCCACCCTTTGTCTTGATGACAGCTTTGCACACTCTTGGCATTCTCTCAACCAGCTTCACCTGGAATGCTTTTCCAACAGTCTTGAATTAGTTCCCACATATGCGGAGTACTTGTTGGCTGCGTTTCCTTCACTCTGCGGTCCAAGTCATTCCAAACCATCTCAATCGGGTTGAGGTCGGGTGATTGTTGAGGCCACGTCTTCTGATGCAGCACTCCATCACTCTCCTTCTTGGTCAAATAGCCCTCACACATCCTAAAGGTGAGTTGGGGCATTGTCCTGTTGAAAAACAAATGATTGTCCCACTAAGCGCAAACCAGAGTGGATGTCATATCGCTGCAGAATGCTGTGGTGGCCATGCTGGTTAAGTGTGCCTTGCATATCCCCCGGCATAGGCTACAGCATACCGCTGACTGGACAGTTTAATCTGCCATGTCAGTCAGGGTACTAGCACAGTGTTGTCGCTGCTGTCATTGGTTTCTGTGGAGGGAACAAAGAACGGGGGAATATCTCTTCAGCTTTACAGTGAAAACTGGCAATGTCACTAGAGCAGCTGTCACTCTCTCTCTCTCTCTCTCTCTCTCTCTCTCTCTCTCTCTATGGTGAGATGTGTGTCTGACAACCAGCCAACTGTAGGGTATATGCTTCCCCTGCAGTAAAATATAGGAGAATGAACACATAGGGGACATTTTAACATGGGATATTACACGTGTGAGAACCCAGTGAGCGCATGGTTTCACATTTAGGTAGCTTAACCTATCCCCTGCAAGTTAATTGTACATGAGCTGAAGTGTTTGGTAAACGAGATTAGACAATTTGGTAACTTAACATTTGTTAGAGTGTGTGCTGCATGTTTTTCAAGCATTTAACAACACTGTATGTTGTTCTTGATGATTTCTAGTGTAATTTGAGGGTCCGAGTACAGGTGGATGGATGACTTTCTGTAGGAGCAAGGACTGGATGGAGACGGATAACTATTTAGCAGCTTTAATGGTTAAACCACATTGAACACCATCAGCGACCTTAATAGCCGACTGTCCATCATTTCCTGTTTCAATTATGCTTATCCCCACACAATAATTAAAGCACTGACAAATAGAAACAAATATAATTAGTTAGAACAGTTTCCTAAAACACAGATTCACCACATATTAGCAATGTGTATAAATGCCATATAAAACAGTTCAGTTTAGTTTAACAAAATATGAAATGCTCCTAAAAGTAGCCTAAACAGCCCGCCAATTTGCCTCGAGTGATCTACGTTAATGCTCAGAATCAGAGCTCTTTTTATCTTGAGAACAAGCCAATAACAACCTCCAAAGCAAGTGCATGCTGCTCAGCTCTGCTGTGAAATCTGTGGTGTGCTTTATGGTGTGGAACACAGTGAAAATCAGTCCAGCCATCACATGCACTGCAGTCCTGTACCAGAGCGCGCATGCACAGTAGTAAAACCGGGACACAGAGCAGATAACTGGAGTGTCATACCATTCTGTTGGGGAGTGTCATACCATTCTGTTGGGAATAACTATTGGTAGTAAAGAGGTTTCGTTATGGATTTGAGAAGGGATACCTTGGACAACAATCCTGTGTTTCAGATGTCCCTCAGTCGCCATCAAGGATGGATCAAAGTGTCAGGTAAGCAACTTATAACCTTGCCAATTTAGAAATTATTGAGTCATCATTGGAATTGACAAAGGCTGCATTTGCACAGGCAGACCAATTCTGATCTTTTTTTATTAATTCGTCTTTTGACCAATCAGATCAGCTCTGAAAAGATCTGATGTTATTGGTGAAAAGACCAATAAGTGGAAGAAAGATTCCAGCCACCCTAGACATTGACTGTTCTCCATGCTCCTGTCTAGCACGTGGTACTGTTGCATCGAGGTTCAGACCAACAGACTCCTAATTAGCTTCTATCCCCTGGCCCTAAGGTTGTAAATGGCTAACTACTTCTACTCCCCCTCACACCTATACTGCTGATAAAATTATTATTGATATCACGCCCTGACCATAGAGAGCCTTTTATTCTCTATTGAGGTTAGGTCGGGTGTGACTAGGGTGGGTTATCTTGGTTATTGTAAGTCTATGTTGGCCTGGTATGGTTCCCAATCAGAGACAGCTGTTTATCATTGTCTCTGATTGGGGATCATATTTAGGAAGCCATTTTCCCCACTGTGTTTTGTGGGATCTTGTTTTTGTGTAGTTGCCTGGGAGCACTGCATTTGCTGCACATTTCATTTTTTGTTTATTGTTTTGTGAGTTTCCTTCATTAAACATGTGGAACCCAAATCACACTGCACATTGGTCTGAGTATATTTGCTCAATAACCTGTTAGTTCATAAGCCTTGACACCGTGATATGTAGGCCTAAAGGCCGAGACAATAAGGCAGTGGCAGAATAAATTCAACCACACATTTGTTTCATCACAGAACCAGAGAGCAACCTCTGTCAGGTGAAGTCCACAAAACATATTGCATGTAACAAGACAGTTGTTACATAACCTACAGCATCGTCAAGCAAGGTAAAGTTTCCAATATTTTCAGGCTACTAAACTGCTATTGATTTAGAACCACCGAGAGTTACTTCAAGTCGCTAAGAAAACAGATCTGCCGCCACTATTCTAGCACCATTTCAACTTCTACATTTCAACATCTAATCACCTATGCTTAGTCTAATACAGTGAAAATAGACCAAATACTAATTAGTCTTATCAACATAAGCCAAATAGGATGTGACTGTCAATGGTACTTATTTGTGTGTGTGTGTGCGCGTGTGTGCGCGTGTGTGCATGTGTCACGCCCTGGCCTTAGTATTTTGTGTTTTCTTTATTATTTTGGTCAGGCCAGGGTGTGACATGGGTGAATTATGTGTTTGTCTTGTCTAGGGGTTTTGTACATTGATGGGGTTGTGTTTAGTATAGTAGTCTAGGTAAGTCTATGGTTGCCTAGAGTGGTTCTCAATCAGAGGCAGGTGTTTATCATTGTCTCTGATTGGGAACCATATTTAGGCAGCCATATTCTTTGGGTATTTTGTGGGTGATTGTTCCTGTCTCTGTGTTTTGCTTACCGGGGTGCTAGAAAGACAAGGCAGGCACCGTGTTATGCTGTGGAGCGCACAGTGTCTCCAGTGCGGGTGCATAGCCCGGTGCGTTACATACCAGCTCCTCATATCGGCCGGGCTAGAGTGGGCATCGAGCCAAGTGTCATGAAGCCGGCTCTACGCATCTGGTCTCCAGTGCATCTCCTTGGGCCGGCTTACATGGCACCAGCCTTAGGCACGGTGTCCCCGGTTCGCCTGCATAGCCCAGTGCGGGCTATTCCACCTCGCCGCACTGGCAGGGCGACCGGGAGCATTCAACCAGGTAAGGTTGGGCAGGCTCGGTGCTCAAGAGCTCCAGTGCGCCTGCATGGTCCGGTCTATCCAGTACCACCTCCACGCACCAGCCCTCCAGTGGCAGCTCCCCGCACCACGCTTCCTGTGCGTGTCCTCGGCCCAGTACCACCGGTGTCAGCACCACGCACCAGGCCTACAGTGCGCTTCGCCTGTCCAGCACTGCCAGAGCCTTCCTCCTCTCCAGCGCTGCCGGAGCCTTCCTCCTCTCCAGCTCTGCCGGAGTCTCCCGCCTGTCCATTGCTGCCAGAGCCTTCCTCCTCTCCAGCGCTGACGGAGTCTCCCGCCTGTCATGAGCCGCCAGAGTCTCTCGCCTGTCATGAGCCGCCAGAGTCTCCCGCCTGTCATGAGCCGCCAGAGTCTCCCGCCTGTCATGAGCCGCCAGAGTCTCCCGCCTGTCATGAGCCGCCAGAGTCTCCCGCCTGTCATGAGCCGCCAGAGTCTCCCGCCTGTCATGAGCCGCCAGAGTCTCCCGCCTGTCATGAGCCGCCAGAGTCTCCCGCCTGTCATGAGCCGCCAGAGTCTCCCGCCTGTCATGAGCCGCCAGAGTCTCCCGCCTGTCATGAGCCGCCAGAGTCTCCCGCCTGTCATGAGCCGCCAGAGTCTCCCGCCTGTCATGAGCCGCCAGAGTCTCCCGCCTGTCATGAGCCGCCAGAGTCGCCCGTCAGCATGGAGCAGCCAGAGTCGCCCGTCAGCATGGAGCAGCCAGATTCGCCCGTCAGCATGGAGCAGCCAGAGTCGCTCCTCAGCATGGAGCAGCCAGAGTCGCCCGTCAGCATGGGGCAGTCAGAGTCACCCGTCAGCATGGGGCAGCCAGAGCCGCCAAACAGCCAGGATCCGCCAGAGCCGCCATTCTTCCAGGATCCGCCTGTGCCGCCATTCTGCCAGCATCCGCCAGTGCCGCCAGTCAGCCAGGATCCGCCATTCAGCCAGGATCTGCCAGAGCGGCCAGTCAGCCAGGATCTGCCAGAGCTGCCAGTCAGCCAGGATCTGCCAGAACCACCAGTCAGCCAGGATCTGCCAGAGCCATCAACCTGCCTGAGCTTCCTCTCAGTCCTGAGCTTCCTCTCAGTCCTGAGCTTCCTCTCAGTCTTGAGCTACCCGTCAGTCCCGAGCTGTCCCTCAGTCCGGAGCTGCCCCTCAGTCCAATGGGGCCCTTTGTTAGGGTTACTAGTCCAAGGTTGGCGGTGAGGGTCGCCAATCTAAGGACGCGGAGTAAGCGGACTAAGACTATGTTGGAGTGGGGTCCACGTCCCGCGCCAGAGCTGCCACTGTGGACAGACGCCCATCCAGACCCTCCCTTATGGGTTTAGGTGTGCGGCCGGGAGTCCGCACCTTTGGGGAGGGGGTGGGTTACTGTCACGCCCTGGCCTTAGTATTTAGCTTTTTCTTTGTTATTTTGGTCAGGCCAGGATGTGACATGGGTGAATTATGTGTTTGTTTTGTCTAGGGGTTTTGTACATTGATGGGGTTGTGTTTAGTATAGTAGTCTAGGTAAGTCTATGGTTGCCTAGAGTGGTTCTCAATCAGAGGCAGGTGTTTATCGTTGTCTCTGATTGGGAACCATATTTAGGCAGCCATATTCTTTGGGTATTTCGTGGGTGATTGTTCCTGTCTCTGTTTTTTGAACCAGTTAGGACTGTTGTCGGTTTTCACGTTACGTTTATTGTTTTTTTGTAAATTGTTTGTATTTTCATCTTTTTTGTTTATGAATAACCATGCTGCATTTTGGTCCTCCTCTCTTTCACCGGAAGAAAACCGTAACAGCACTAAAACTAGTGGTAACTGAGCTGCCACCAACATTGAGACGAAACCTTAACTCTCCTGTAGTTTTAAAACACATGGGTGTAAGTGTTTATGAGACAGATTTAAGGTGTTCTGAAACATGACATGGTGTGTGTGCTGTAACACCACAGTGTTAGGAGTTGTGCAACACCTTGCAAAGGTTGAAAACACTATAATGGTGTTTAGAGTCCTGTTTCATGCAGAATTAGATCCCTTCTCTTTTGGTGTCATGTCCTTTCTCTAAAGCTCCGAAACACTGATGGTGTTTCACATCCTTTCTAGTGCAGAATAACAACCCTTCTTCTGGAGTTTCCAAATACTGTAGATGGAAGTCCTTCGACTTTTTTTATATTTCCTGGTATTATGCTCAAACAATAAAATATTTTGTTTTGTGAAAACAAGTTAATGTGTTTGTCCATGTTCATAAATCAATGAGTATAAAATACATTTTTTAAGACATGATTATAAATCTTCAAATACTTCAAATTTTCTTTAGAAATTATCAAATATTCAGATGATGGTACATGGATGGTTGTTCAGATGGCTTGAATCACAGTACAATTAAGTTAGATGATATGATTGACAGTTGACAGTTTATTTGGCATTAGTCTGTGATCCTTGTGTTTATTGGCTTTGGTTAAGATTGGCCAGCCGGTGGGTAACGTAGTGTGTTTGTATGTTTTCCTGCAGGGGACATGAATAGCAAATAATAACGATAGTATGTGAATGCATAATTCAGTTATTAACTGCTTTAATATTAACAAATTGCAACATGAATATACAAGTATTAAACATATTGTATCAATAGCATGAATGGAACTATGTCAATAGAAACAAGATAAGAATATGAATCAAGAAAACGAATCAATTAATCAAAATGGTTGTTTGACAATAAGCATAGAGTGACCATTAGCAGCCAAAATGCTACTCAAACCACTGTTCACTATTGAGTGAATTCCTTTTCTGTTTCAATGTAATAAAATGTTACACTCACGTTATCATAGACACATACCTTCTTGGATTGTTTTGTAGAGTTTCACCTGAGCGTTTGGTGTCCTCTTTCCTGTCTGAGTTTGTGAAGGACCTGAACACAGCGGAGGCGCCCGCGAACTTGCTTGTGTTTATATTTGACCATGGAGTTTGGTCAAACTCCTGCACACCTGACATGAATGCCCTCTCTCCACTTCACTATTACTCCTGTTTACCTGCATATATTACCATATTTATATATTCCTGTACCAGTCACTCTTTAGTCCTCTTTCCTTGCACATTTGGTATTGGCCCTGTACATAGCTTCCTCTTATTCCATGTTTGTTTTATTAGTTATACTGTTTTGATATGGAATACTGCACTGTTGTGTAGGACTTGCAAGTTTTAAGCATTTTTCTATCCGTGACAAATAAAACTTGAAGATTAAAATTGTGCTGCCTGTGTAAACACAGCCTAACTGACTAAACTGGCAATCCGGTCTAAACTTGAGGACACATTCTAATCCAGTTGATTACAATCCTAGCATGCACTCTTTCACTTGATAATTGTTTTTCCTAAATATTTCATTTCCCACCAATGGATCTTTGAAGACTATTGCACTATGGGAGGATGATAAAAATGTTTTTGTAGTGAATCTTGTTTATTTCAGTTTGCAAGGATCAGCACTAACATACTATTTGTCTGTCTCTGTGTGTCTGTGTGTGCACACTTAAATGTGCATGCGCCAGCAATTAGAATAGGGTAAAGGCATATTAATTCAATCACTTTTTTGACAGCATCCCCCATGGAAGAAGTGGTCAGAAACTGACTTTTTGGACCTAAATGCCAAAACATTTAGGAGATAAAAATGCTAAAAGTTGCCCCATTTGGCATATCCTATCTGTGACATGGACACTGGCAGTCGGGAAGCAAGTGTTGAGATTAATACGAACTGGACCATAACAGGATATAAGTAGCATACAGACATGAAACACATAGTTCCATTCCCCAGGCAGTATTGACTAAGGGAGTGACAGATATAGGTGAGGTAATCAGTGAAGTGATGGAGTCCAGGTGTGCCTAATGATGAAGCGCAGGTGCATGTAATGATGAATGCCAGGTGCGCGTAATGATGAATGCCAGGACTGGTGGTTAGTAAACCGGTGAAGTCGAATGCTGGAGGGGAGGAGCGGAAGTAGACATGACACTACCATACCATATCATGAGACCATCCATGTCTTCATCACTGGAAAGATAAACGGTTGAGTTTGATGTCATTTAAAAGCTTACAAACAGTTTTGTTTTTAAATAAACATTTGTACATTTAACCTTATATGTCAATAATCAAAAAATGCATATTCTCTGATTTGTTTCATATTCGCATATGTTGTAGCTTATGTCGCTTTCAAAACAAATGGGAACTCGGAAAACTCGGAACTCGGAAGACTTCCGACTGGGTAAAATCGTTTTGCATGGCCATCCAATTTGGAATTCCAAGTCAGAGACTCGGGCATCTTTCTAGAGGATCGACTTTCTGACCTGAAGATCACTGACATCATGTTTTGACCTAATTTTTGTTCCCAGTTGTCTTGAAAGCACCATCAAACCCTACTTTATGTGTTCCCGCCTTCGGTTGAGACACCTCATGCTCTTGAATACAGGGTGGGTGTCATTTCAATCATAGAAATAGACTTCATAGAATGGACCTGTCCCTTCAGACCACAGCAATTTTGCTGGTATATCATTTAAATTTGTATTGAATTTACATTTTTACATCTAATTATTACCACAAAGATGGCCACCGTCGAATGTCAACTTAAATGGTCATATCTATTCTATGATTTCAATAGGTTTCCAATGGAGGACAGACAGTTTAGATATTCCCATTCAAGTCAACATTCTTTGATGTGTGGACCTTTTTGTGGTACCATTTGAATGTCAAAATGTTTCAATTGTATTGCAAATTTAGTACATTTATTGGACAAAACATGACACCCACCAAGATGTAAGAGCATTTTGTCTTTCAACCTATGGCGGGCACAACACAAAGTCCTCAGATTATGTAAAATAGGGTCTAAACTACAACATATGTGAATATGTTAAACATCTAAGTTTACGCGTTTTTAGGTAATTTATGTTTTTTATATATACACACAGTGCATTCGGAATGTATTCAGACCCCTTTACTTTTTCCACATTTTGTCACACTACAGCCGAATTATAATATGTATTAAATAGCTCTGTCAGGTTATTATTATTTTTTAACCTTTATTTAACTTGGCAAGTCAGTTAAGAACAAACTCTTGTTGACAATGATGGCTTACCGAGGAACAGTAGGTTAACTGCCTTGTTCAGGGGAAGAATGACAGATTTCTTTACTTTATCAGCTCAGGGATTTTAGCCAGCAACCTTTTGGTTACTGGCCCAGCGTTCTAACAACTAGACTACCTGCTGCCCTGGCAGGTTGGATGGGGAGCGTCTTTGCACAGCTATTTTCAAGTCTCTCAACAGTTGTTAGATCGGGTTCAAGTCCTGACATTCAGAGACTTGTCCCAAACTTTTGCTGCGTTGACTTGGATGTGTGCTTAGGGTCATTGTCCTGTTGAAGGTGAACCATCACACCAGTCTCAGGTCCTGAGCGCTCTGGAGCAGGTTTTCATCAAGGATCTCCCTCTGTACTTTTTTCCATTCATCTTTCCCTCAATCCTGATTAATCTCCCTGTCTCTGCCGCTAAAAAACATCCCCACCGCATGATGCTGCCACCACCATGCTTCACCGTGGGGATGGTGCCATGTTTCCTCCAGACGTGACCCTTGGCATTCAGGACAATCTTGGTTTCATCAGACCAGAGAATCTTGTTTCTCATGGTCTGCCAAAAGGCACCAAAAGGACTCTCAAACTCCAAGCAGGCTGTCATGTGCCTTTTACTGAGGAGTGGTTTCTGTCTGGCCACTCGACCATAAAGGCCTGATTGGTGGAGTGCTGCTGAGATGGTTGTCCTTCTGGAAGTGTCTCCCATCTCTACAGAGGAACTCTGGAGCTCTGTCATAGTGACCATCGGGTTCTTGGTCACCTCCCTGACCAAGGCCCTTCTCCCCTGATTGCTCAGTTTGGACGGGCGGCCAGCTTTAGGGAGAGTCTTGGTGGTTCCAAACTTCTTCCATTTAAGAATGGAGGCCACTGTGTTCTCGGGAACTTCAATGCTGTAGAAATTTTTGTTACCCTTCCCTAGATCTGTGCCTCAACACAATCCTATCTCGGAGCTCTACGAACAATTCCTTCGACCTCATGGCTTGGTTTTTTCTACAACTGTGGGACCTTATATAGACAGGTGTGTCTCTTCCCAAATCAAGTCCAATCAATTGAATTTACCACCGGTGGACTCCAATAAAGTTGTAGAAACATCTCAAGGATGATCAATGAAAACAGGATGCACCTGAGCTCAATTTCGAGTCTTATAGCAAAGGATTTGAATACTTATGTAGATAAGGTATTTCTGTTTTTCCTTTTAATTACATTTGCAAACATTTATAAAAACCTGTTTTCACGTTGTCATTATGAGGTATTATGTGTAGATTGATGAGAAACATTTAAAATGTTATCCATTTTAAAATAAGGTTGTAAAGTAGCAAAATGTGGAGAAAGGTAAGTGGTCCGAATGCTTCCCAAATGCCCTGTATATAAAAACAGAAATTATAAAACAGTCTGACAACCCTGTTTGTAAACTTTTAAATTATATTAACCTCAAATGTTTATCTTTTCCATTGATGAAGACATGATGTCTCATGGTGTGGTGGGGAATGGAATATAGGTCAACTTTGAGCACCTTTATCTCTTGAATGTTTTGACATTCAGATCCAGAAAGTTTATTTCTGAGCACTTCTACAATGGGCAAATAAGTAAGAAAGGTTTTGTTCAAATAAAAAGGGGTGCTGTCAAAAAGTTATTGAATTCAAATGGATTTACCCTCTTATGTTTATTTCCATTAACAGAGATCAGTGTGTGTGTGTGTGTGTGTGTGTGTGTGTGTGTGTGTGTGTGTGTGTGTGTGTCTTTGAGTCTCTGTGGACACGCTTAAATGGGCATATAATGTGCTTGCACCAGTAGTTTCACTAGTTGTAAATGGTCTATGCATGTTAATGGTGTAGGCTTGTGTTGAGTTTCAAACAGTAGTCAATAGTGTTCTCTATAGAAACAAACACAGAGGTGGGAGTGATGTGGCCACTGAAACTGTCATTCCTCTTCTGATTGCTGACAACATATATGTGGTCTGTCTGCAGTGCATTCCCCCTTCCTCATCAATGTCTTCAACTTCCTGTTCCTGTCACTCTGAATAGGAGTGTCTGCTAAATTAATAAAATGTCAAATGTACACTACCGTTTGAAAGTTTGGTTAGAAATGTCATTGTTTTTGAAATATATATTTTTTTTGTCTATTAAAATAACAACAAATTGATCAGAAATACAGTGCAGACATTGTTAATGTTGTAAATGACTATTGTAGCTGGAAACGGCAGATTTGTAATGGAATATCTACATAGGCGTACAGAGGTTCATTATCAGCAATCATCACTCCTGTGTTCCAATGGCACATTGTGTTAGCTAATCCAAGTTTATCATTTTAAAAGGCTAATTGGTCATTAGAAAATAATTTTGCAATTATGTGAGCACAGCTGAAAACTGTTTTGCTAATTAAAGAAGCAATAAAACTGTAGCGGCTTTCTTCTGTTGAAGGAGGATCGGACCAAAATGCAGCGTGGTACTTTTGAGACATATTTATTGAAGAACGAAAAAACATGAACAATACAAAAACAACAAAACGGAAACGTGAAAACCTAAACAGTCCTATCTGGTGAAGACACAGAGACAGGAACAAACACCCACAAAATACTCAAAGAATATGGCTACCTAAATATGGTTCCCAATCAGAGACAACGATAATCACCTGACTCTGATTGAGAACCGCCTCAGGCAGCCATAGACTATGCTATACACCCCACACAACCCCAAGACGAAACACACCACAAATAAACCCATGTCACACCCTGGCCTGACCCAATAAATGAAGATAAACATAATAAATATAGACCAGGGCGTGACAAAAACAGGCCTTCTTTAGACTAGTTGAGTATCTGAAGCATCAGGATTTGTGGGTTCTATTACAGGCTCAAAATGGCCAGAAACAAAGAACTTTCTTCTGAAACTCATCAGTCTATTCTTGTTCTAAGAAGTGAAGGCTATTCCATGCGAGAAATTGCCAAGAAACTGAGGATCTCGTACAACCCTGTGTACTACTCACCTTCATAGAACAGTGCAAACTGTCTCTAACCAGAATTGAAAGAGGAGTGGAAGGCCCCATTGCACAGCTGAGCAAGAGGACAAGTACATTAGAGTGTCTAGTTTGAGAAACAGTTTGTTATTTTAGTAAATCTTACTGAATCCTACCACCCACCAGCACACTGTCCAGAACATGTCTCTCTCTCTCTCTCTCTCTCTCTCTCTCTCTCTCTCTCTCTCTCACACACACACATAGACACAGACACAGACACACGTAGCTGGAATAGGGGTCAGACTTGAGAACATAGTCTGCCTCGTGCCTACGCCAGGTGTGGGTTTGTTTATGAGCTTTGTAGTATTCTTCCAGCACTCTAATTATATGTACCTGGGGACTCAATGTCTGCTCTTAAGACGACTACACACCTGAGACTAACACGCACAACACAGAAGACTTTCATTATTATCATGTCTTCACATCTTCACTCTTCCTGCCTTTTGTCTCTCTCACTCTCTCTCAATAGCTTTTTCAATTTAAGGGCTTTATTGGCTTGGGAAACATAAGTTTACATTAACAAAGCAAGTGAAATTGATAATAAACAAAAGGGAAATAAAACATTTACAGTTAACATTACACTTACAAAAGTTCCAAAATAATAAAGACATTTCAAATGTCATAGTGTCACGACTTCCACCGAAGGTAGTTCCTCTCCTTGTTCTGGGGCTCGGCGGTCGGCATCACCGATCCATTTTTCCTTTTCCGTTTGTTTTGTCTTTGGTTCATTCACACCTGGTTTTCATTTGCTTTAATTTCTGTGTGTATATTTACCCCTGTTTCCCGGCTTAGGTTTGTGCGGGATTATTTTCATGTTGCTCGTTGACGTTTGTTTGTCCTCAGTTTATTCATGTGTACCGTGTTTTAAGTATAGTAAGGAGCGTTGTTTTTCTCCTTCCGTGAGTAACTGTGTATTCCCATGTCTGGGCCGTTTATGGAAATTGTACCTGTACCGTTTTGGGACTTGCCTATTAAAGACGCTACGTTGACATCTTTGCTCTCCTGCGCTTGACTCCTTAACTACTTTCAGTACGATTTCGCAACACATAGTATGTCTATAAACAGTGTTGTAATGATGTGCAAATAGTTAAAGTACAAAAGGGAAAATAAATAAACATAAATATAGGTTGTATTTAAAATGGTATTTGTTCCTCACTGGTTGCCCTTTTATTATGGCAACAGGTCACAAATCTTGCTGCTGTGGTTGCACACTATGGTTTTTCACCCAATAGATATGGGAGTCAAAATTGGATTTGTTTTCGAATTCTTTGTGGGTCTGTGGAATATGACAGAAATATGTGTCATACATTTGGCAGGAGGTTTGGAAATGCAGCTCAGCTTTCTCAATAGCAAGGCTATGCTCACTGAGTCTGTACATAGTCATAGTATAATTGTGTTGCTGTCCTGGGGCTCTGTGGGGTCTGTTTGTGTTTGTGACAAGAGCCCCAGGACCAGCTTGCTTAGGGGGCTCTTCTCCAGGTTTATTTCTCTGTAGGTGATGGCTTTGTTATGAAAGGTTTGGGAATTGCTTCCTTTTATACAGGTGTAGAATTTAACTTCTTATGGCTGCAGGGGCAGTATTGAGTAGCTTGGATGAAAGGTGCCCCGAGTAAACGGCCTGCTCCTAAGTCCCAGTTGCTAATATATGCATATTATTATTAGTATTGGATAGAAATCCCTCTGACGTTTCTAAAACTGAATGATGTCTGTGAGTAAAACAAAACTCATATGGCAGGAAAAAACCTGAGAAGAAATCCAAACAGGAAGTGAGAAATCTGAGGTTGGTCGATTTTCAACCCAGCCCCTATTGAATACACAGTGTGATAAGTTGTACTAGCTAGGGCTTCCACTAGATGTCAACCGTCTTTAGAAACTTGAATGAGGCATCTACTATGTTGTGGAGCCGGATGGGAGCTCTTTGAGTCAGTGGTCTGGCAGAGAGCCAGGTCCTGGTCAAGTGCGTTCTATTGTATTTCTACAGACAATGGAATTCTCTGGTTGGAAAGTTATTGAAGATTTCTGATAACAACATCCTAAAGATTGATTCTATACTTAGTTTGACAAGTTTCTTCGACCTGTAATATAATTTTTTGAAGTTTTCATCCAACGTTCGGCTGGGCCTGCACGAGCGTTTGGATATGTGTAGTAAACACGCTAACAAAAGTAGCTACTTGGATATAAATAATGGACATTATCGAACAAATCAAGCATTTATTGTGGAACTGTGATTCCTGGGAGTGCATTCTGATGAAGATCATCAAAGGTAAGGGAATATTTATAATGTTATTTCTGATTTCTGTTGACTCCAACATGGCGGATATTTTTTTCTGAACGCGGTCTCAGATTTTTGCATGGCTTGATTTTTCCGTATAGTCTTTTTGAAATCTGACACAGCGGTTGCATTAAGGAGAGGTATATCTATAATTCCATGTCTAAGAATTGTATTTTCATCGACATTTATAACGAGTATTTCTGTAAAATTATGTGGTTCTCTGCAATATCACCAGATGTTTTTGGAACTAGTGAACGTAATGCGCCAATGAATACTGAGAGTATGCTCTTTATCGAGCAAAACATACATGTATTGTGTAACATGAAGTCCTATGAATGTCATCTGATGAAGATCATCAAAGGTTAGTGATTAATTTGATCTATATTTGTGTTTTTTGTGAATCCTCTCTTTGGCTGGAAAAATGGCTGGGTTTTTCTGTGAGTTGGTGGTCACCTAGCATAAACGTTTGTGGTGCTTTCGCTGTAAATCCTATTTGAAATCAGACACTGTGGTGGGATTAACAACAAGATTACCTTTAAAATGGTATGAATTACATGTATGTTTAAGGAATTTTAATTATGAGATTTCTGTTGATTTCTGATTTCTGGCTGTTGTCATATCGATCCCGTCAATGGGATTGCAGCCCTAAGTTTAATAGCTCTTTTCTGGATAATTATTTGGTGTTTTATATTGTACGCGGAGGATATTTTTGCAAAATTCTGCATGCAGAATCTCAATTTGGTGTTTGTCCCATTTTTGAATTCTTGGTTGGTGAGATTTTTAGCCAGATTCTAATTGGTATGTCGAATTTTATGTTCCTTTTGATGGCGTAGAAGGCCCTTCTTGCCTTGACTCTTAGATCGTTCACAACTTTGTGGAAGTTACCTGTGGCGCTGATGTTTAGGCCGAGGTATGTATAGTTTTTTGTGTGCTCTAGGTTAACGGTGTCTAAATGGAATTTGTATTCATGGTCCTGGTAACCTGACAGATTCTAGTAGGGTGAGGCCGGGTGCTGCAGACTGTTCAAGTGCCCTCGCCAATTCTTGATATATATGTTGAAGAGGGTGGGGCTTAAGCTGCATCCTTATCTCCTGTGTCTCCAATTTTAACCCAATTTTAACCTGTTTGTGTACATGGATTTTATAATGTTGTATGTTTTTCCCACAACACTACTTTCCATCAATTTGTATAGCAGACCATCGTGCCAAATTGAGTCAAAAGCTTTTTTGACAAAGCATGAGAAGCCTTTGTTTTGGTTTGTTTGTTTGTCAATTAGGGTGTGCTAGGTGAAAATGTGGTATGTTGTACGGTAATTTGTTAAAATGCCAATTTGACATTTGCTCAGTACATTGTTTTCGCTGAGGAAATGTACAAGTCTGCTGTTAATGATAATGCAGAAGATTTTCCCAAGGTTGCTGTTGACGCATATCCCACGGTAGTTATTGGGGTCAAATTTGTCTCTACTTTTGTGGATTGGGGTGATCAGTCCTTGGTTCCAAATATTGGGGAATATGTCAGAGCTGAGTATATTTTATCATGTAATTTAGGATACCATCAACCCCACAGGCTTTTTTGGGTTGGAGGGTTTGTATTTTGTCCTGTAGTTCATTCAATGTAATTGGAAAATCCATTGGGTTCTGGTAGCCTTTAATAGTTGATTCGAAGATTTGTATATGTGTTTGTTGTTTGTGCTTTGTTATAGATCCAAAAAGATTAGATTGGATATGTGATTTTTCCATACATCTCCATTTTGGATAGATAACTCTTCGTGTTGTTGTTTGTTTAGAGTTTTCCAATTTTCATAGATGTGGTTAGATTCTATGGATTATTTAATTACAATGAGCTGATTTTTGTCTCTCTCTCTCTCTCTCTCTCTCTTTGTCTGTCTGTCTGTCTCTCCCTCACTCTCTTTCTCTCTGTCTCAATCTCTTTCTTTCTCTCAATTTTTGATTTATTTTGATTTATTTTTTCCAATTCTCAAATTCAGTATGACTTTTCTCAAAAAATGTGCACATTACATTTGAAATACCACTCTCTTAGGGACATATCCCTCTCTAATGCTCTGCCAGTCTCTCTCTGTCTGTCTGTGTGTGTGAGTGAGTAGTTCTCTGGTTCCTCATGGGACTGGCTCTGTCTAAGAGAATATCCACTCCACTGGAGACATGTTCACCATGCAGTGGATATTCTGATCAATTTCTCCTTTGTCACTGAACTAATCAGTATATGTTTTATTGGCATATGCCTCAGTTCCTCTGTCTGATATCAGACGAAAATTGCTCAACAAAAAGACAGATGTACCTTTACAAACCTGTGTGACTGATGCCCTCCTGAGGCACAACTGAAAAGGCAGCTCTAGAACTTTATAGCAGAGCACCTCACTCTGTCTTACCTGATGTCATCCCATTGATGTCTGATAGCAGACTTGACAGAGAGACATTCTGTCACTAACTCCCTCCCACCACACCTCAATTCCTTGACAGCTCCTCACGTAACGGATGGGGATGGTGATGATGTCACCACCACCACAAAATGCATTTTCAGACTATTGACTGATTTAGGATCATCAATCTGCTTCTGTGGAGTTCTTCTGACCTTGATACTTTTCCCCCCTCTGTTTAGCAGCAGCGTTACTGTAGCTGAATGCTCACTGGTAGAGATGTGAAGCACACACACTTCTTTCTGGCTTGTGGAGAGAAATCCCATAACCTTCAGATGACAGCTCATTATGTGCTGCTGCTGCTGGCCTATACTTTTACAACCCCCAGAGTCACCCAATCAAGACCTCTGTAATGAATGTGTAATAAATTTGTCCTCCACTAAATGTCAATGTTTCACTGTGTTGCCATGTTCAGGAATTAGCGTCTTGGCTTCCTTACATACACATGAACTTTTGTAATGGAGCTGAGTCAGTGGCTGTTTACAAGCAGCTTTTTTTGGCTGCTGATATGTCCCCCTAGGTGGGTTGACTGTCAGGCATGTTATACAGTGTCTCCAGAAAGTAGTTATACCCTTTCACTTATTCCACATGTTGTTGTGTTAAAGCCTGAATTCAAAATAGATGTTTTTTCTCACCCATCTACACTCAATACCCCATAATGAAAAGGTAATAGTGGGGTAAGTTTAAGTTAACACTGTAACTTGGCTACTCAGATACATTCACTGACGTCTTGGTAAGCAACTTGAACGTAGGTTTGTCCTTGTGTTTTAGTTTATTGTACTGCTGAAAGCAGAATTCATCTCCCAGTGTCTGGTGGAAAGCAGACTTAACCAGGTTTTTCTCTAGGATTTTGCCTGTGCTTAGTTTTATTCCGTTTCTTTTTTATCCTGAAAAACTCCCTGGTCCTTATTGATTACAAGAATATGCATAACAAGATGCAGCCACCAATATACTTGAAAATGTGGAGAGTGGTACTCAGTAATGTGTTGTATTGGATTTGTATTCATACACTTTCGTATTCAGGACAAAAAGTGAATTGCTTTGCAAAATGTTATGTTGTTGAGCTATGACAGCCATTCAAATCTGTAACTGTTTTAAAGTCAACATTGGCCTCATGGTGAAAACCCTGAGTGGTTTTCTTCCTCTCCGGCAACTAAGAAGGAGGCCTGTATCTTTGTAGTGACATGGTGTATTGATACACCTTCCAAAATGTAAGTAATAACTTCACCATGCTCAAATAAATATTCAGTGTCTGCTTTTTTTATCTTGACCCATCTACCAATAGGTGCCCTTCTTTGCGAGGCATTGGAAAACCTTTGTGGTCTTTGTGGTTGAGTCTGTGTTTGAAATTCACTGGTCGACTGAGAGACCTTACAGATTATTGTCTGTGTGGGGTACAGAGATGAGGTAGTCATCCAAAAATCATGTTAAACACTATTATTGCACACAGAATGATCCCATGCAACTTAGTCTGTGATTTCTTAATCACTTTACTCCTGAACTTATCTATGTTTGCCATATGTCACGCCCTGACCATAGAGAGCCATCAGTTCTCTATGGTGTTTAAGTCAGAGCGTGACTAGGGTGGGTGTTCTAGTCATTGATTTTCTATGTGGCTGAGTTGTATGGTTCCCAATTAGAGGCAGCTGGTAATTGTTGCCTCTAATTGGGGATCACATTTAGGAAGCCCTTTCTCCCACCTGCTTTGTGGAATATTGTGTTTGTGCTTGTTGCACCACTGATGTCACGGTTTCGTTGTTGGTTTATTGTTTTTTGTTTCACCGTAATAAAGATGTGGAATTCTACACATGCTTTGCCTTGGTCCGTCCATTACAACAACCGTGACAGAATATCCCACCAAGCAAGGACCAAGCAGCGTGTGAAGGAGGTAAAGGAGTTTGGACCTGGGAAGAAATCATGGGAGGTTGTGAGAGAGGAGACACCAAAAAAGGTGGAAGGACAGCGACGACGCCGGGGACCACAGCCACAGGAGAAGTCTGTCTATAATAAAGCGATGCTCTGCTTTCTTAACAACACTATCAACAAGGCAGGTCCTACAGGCCCTAGTTTTGTCGCACCTTGACTACTGTTCAGTCATGTGGTCAGGTGCCACAAAAAAGGACTTAGGAAAATTGCAATTGGTTCAGAACAGTGCAGCACGTCTGGCTCTTGGATGTACACAGAGCTAATATTAATAATATGCATGTCAATCTCTCCTGGTTGAAAGTGGAGGAGAGATTGACTTCATCACTACTTTTATTTATGAGATGTTTAATACACCAAGCTGTATATCTGAACTACTGGCACACAGCTCGGACACCCATGCATACCCCACAAGACATGCCACAAGAGGTCTCTTCATAGTCCCTAAGTCCAGAACAGACAATGGGAGGTACACAGTACTACATAGAGCCATGACTACATGGAACTCTATTCCACATCAAGAAACTGAGATTTAGTCCAATTTGATTAAAAAAACAACAATTCAAAAACACCTTATGGGACAGCGGGGACTGTGAAGCAACACAAACATTGGGAGGGATGAGGGGATGGATTGTTTTATTTCTTTATTTTATTTGGTTCCCCATTAGCAGACGCCAATGGTGCCAGCTAGTCTTAATGGGGTCTGACATATAACGAAAAAGTATTACAGACAAAATACAATTTACTATACATTTAAAACATTAACATGTAGTGTGTTGCTTTATATGTTTTTTGAAACTAGGTTTGCTGTTCACTTGCACTGTATGAGATTGAAGGGAGTTCCATGCAATCATGGCTCTGTATAGTACTGTACATTTCCTTGAATTTGTTCTGGACATAGGGGCTGTGGAAAGACCTCTGATGATACACCTGGTGTGGTAAGTGTGTGTGTAAGTTGAGTATGCAAACCATTTGGAGGGAGGGAGGGAGGGAGGGAGGGAGGGAGGGAGGGAGGGAGGGAGGGAGGGAGGGATGGATGGATGGATGGAGGGAGAGAAGGGGGGATGACAGCGCCGGTGTTTAATCAGGGGACTATGGGAGAGCTGTCTGCCCCACTGTCAACAAACTGTCTCCCACACAGGACCAGGGCACATGTCGCTGACTAACACCACACACACACACACACACACACACACACACACACACACACACACACACACACACACACACACACACACACACACACACACGCCTAATTATATGTTTCTAATCGACTTCACAACAGGTGTGAAAGCCAAGCCTTCTCCTCCTCTCTCCTCTGTCTATTTCCCTCTCTCTCCATCTCTCCCTCTCCCTCTCAGTAATGAGTGAGTGCAGGTACTCCAGTCATCCATTAGCTCCAGGGCTCCCATCGATCTCCCATGGAGATGGAGATTGTGGACTGTTTGTTTTAGCTGTTGTAAGCATAATGAAGATGATGGTGATGATGATGATGATGATAATGCTGATGATGGTGATGGTGATAATGAAGATGATGATTGTGGTGATGATGATAATTATGAAGATGATGATTATTGCAAGGGATCAGAGTACGGATTATAGAGATGGATGGAGTAGCCGCGTATACAAGATATGATGTCACTGGAGTTGATGGTCATCCAGTACTGGTCGTCATAGATATTGTGGATACACCACAAACATATCCCTCAGCCTTCTACTTCCCTGATAAACCTGCACCCATCGTCTTTCCCAATCATCTTTTCCCCTAAATGTGATTCCTATGAAAACATTGGCCTTGTTTTCCCCAGACCTCCTCTGTTGTTGTAAACACATTACCAAACAGCAGGTGTGGGTTAATGCAGCCAGAGCTCATAATTCATCATAACGCTGACATTTAGAGCCTTCTCTGTGTCACTAAACACCCAGCCATATCAATCAACAACACTCACAGTAGCTACTGGACAGCCATTTTGGATATTGTGTTTGACAGGAAATAGATTTTGTATTGGTGTGGTTCCATCTTGTTCCATGTTTTCAATTGCATACAGGCCAGTGAAGGAAATCATATACATGCTCCTATGATCCGTCCGTGGCTGTGTGGTTCAAACCTGCATGGTTATTTAATAGGCCGTCATTTTAAGTAAGAATTTGTTCGAAACTGACTTGCCTTGTTAAAATAATGGTAAAATATGTTTGTTTTTTAAATTAACGGGTTCTCTGCTGTAGCTTTAGTGGAGACTCCTCAGAGGAGCAAGGGGAGAACCATCCTCCTCTGGGAATTCCATACAAGTAAAAACAGTGAAACATTAAAAAAGTTATCCTTTTCAAATAAAACTATGCAAAATATATTCACCTCACCAAATAATTTATTAAAATACACTGTTTTGCAATGAAGGTCTACAGTAACCTCAACAGCACTCTGTAGGGTAGCACCATGGTGTAGCTGGAGGACAGCTATTTTCCATCCTCTTCTGGATACACTGACTTGGGAGGCTCATGGTTCTCACCCCCTTCCATAGACTTACACAGTAATTATGACAACATCTGGGGGACGTCCTCCAACCTATCAGAGCTCTTGCAGCATGAACTGACATGTTGTCCACCCAATCAAAGGATCAAAGAATGAAAATTAATCTAGTACTAAAAGCATAAGCTCCAGCTAGCTTGCACCGCAGTGCATAAAACGTGGTGAGTAATTGACTCAAAGACAGAGAAAGACAATAGTTGAATAGTTTTGAACAAATATATTTAAAAATGAAGGAGAAGCAAGAGAGAGTGAATTAAGCTAGCTAGTTTAGCCTACTCAAACACCCGGTTCAAACAAAGACGGATGCTATGTTAGCAAACTGGCTACGGCTATACAACACTGGAACTCTTCCAAGTCAAGGTAAGCTTTCGGTTTTAATAATTTATTACCACCGGGGCCCGCCAGTGTAACTGCTAAACTACTTGCTGACTGTACACTAACACAATTGTTCTCGTAGCTATGTTGACTATGATGTTACGTAGCTAATATTGTGACAACGATGTAGGCTGTGTGTAGCGGTTAGAGGTTATGATATTTTGGTTATTTCGAAAGGTTATTTCTCCTGGTCACTAACAGACAGCTGATGTGTTGTGCACTGAAGTACACAAGCAAAGGGAAAAGGCAAGAGGAGGAGAGCACATACATGCATGAAGCAATTATACAAGCAAAATTGTAAGGACCGACGCCGGAGACGAGAAGCAGGTACGGGGAGTTGACATTTAATTAGGAACAGACAAAGAGCAAGACAAAAACAGCATCAGCCCACGGATACACAAGACAAACAACAATCAATGCAGCAGCGGGGAACAGAGCTGGGGAACTGACAAATATATGGGTGAGGTAATAAACAGGCGATTGAGTCCAGGTGAGTCCAATAATCGCTGATGCACGTGACGGGGGAAGGCAGGTGTGCGTAATGATGGTGGCAGGAGTGCACAATGCTGGGGATCCTGGCACCCTCGAGCGCAAGGGGGGAAGAGAGGGAGCAGGCGTGACAAAAATGATCAAGCTGTTTGTACTGTATGTGGCTGGTATGAAAGTGAACTGTTGTCAGGGGTCAAATCAAATTGAATTTGTCACATACACGTGTTTTGCAAATGTTATTGTGGATGTAGCGAAATGCTTCTGTTTCTAGCTCTAACAGTGCAATAATATCTATCAATTTCACAACACTACACACAAATCCAAAGTAAAGAAATGGAATTATATAACAATATATAAATATTTGGGCGAGCAATGTCAGAGCGATATAGACTAAGATACAGTAGAATAGAATACACTATATACAAATGAGATGAGTAATGCAAAATATGTACACATTAATAAAGGGACTAGTGTTCCATTATTAAAGTGGCCAGTGATTCCAAGTCAATGTTTATAGGGCAGCAGCCTCTAATGTGCTAGTGATGGCTATTTAACAGTATTTAACAGTCTGAAGGCCTTGAGATAGAAGCAGTTTATCAGTCTCTCGGTCCCAGCTTTGATGCCCCTGCTGATCGCACATTCTGAATGATAGCGGGGTGAACAGGCAGTGGCTTGGGTGATTGTTGTCATTGATGATCATTTTGGATTTCTCGTAACATCTGGTGGTGTAGGTGTCCTGGAGGGCAGGTAGCTTGCCCCCAGTGAGCCCTGCTGTTGTGGGAGGTGCAGTTGCCGTACCAGGCATTGATACAGCCCGAAAGGATGCTCTCAATTGTGTATCTTTAAAAGTTTGTGAGGGTTTTAGGTGCCAAGCCAAATTTCTTCAGCCTCCTGAGTTTCAGTTTGTCAGTGATGTATACGCAGAGGAACTTGAAGCTTTCCACTTTCTCCACTACTGTCCCGTTGATGTGGATAGGGGGGTGCTCCCTCTGCTGTTTCCTGAAGTCCACAATCAGCTCCTTTGTTTTGTTGACGTAGAGTGAGAGGTTATTTTCCCGGCATCACACTCCCAGGTCCCTCAGCTCCTCCCTGTATGCTGTCTCGTCATTGTTGGTAATCAGGCCTACTAATATCGTGTCATCTGCAAACTTGATGATTGAGTTGGAGGCGTGCGTGGCCAAGGAACTTGAAGCTTTCCACCTTCTCCACTGCAGTCCTGTCGATGTGGATAGGAGCAACCCCCTATCCACATCGACGGGACAGCAGTGGAGAAGGTGGAAAGCTTCAAGTTCCTCGGCGTACACCACACTGACAAACTGAAACGGTCCACCCACACAGACAGTGTGGTGAAGGAGGCACAACAGCGCCTCTTGAAGCACATGAGGCTGAAGAAATTTTTACAGATGCACAATTGAGAACATCTTGTTGGGATGTAAAACCGCCTGGTATGGCAACTGCACCGTCCTCTACTGCAGGGCTCTCCAAAGTGTGGTACGGTCTGCACAACGCGTCACCGGGGGCAAACTACCTGCCCTCCAGGACACCTACACCACCCAATGACACAGAACAGGCCGTGGCTCGGGTAGACAACAACCACCCGAGCCCCAGCTTGTCCACCCTGCTATCATTCAGAAGGTGAGGTCAGCACATGTGCATCAAATCTGAGACCGAGAGACTGAAAAACAGCTTCTATCTCAAAGCCATCAGATTGTTAAATAGCCATCACTAGCACATTAGAGGCCGCTGCCTATATACATAAACTGGCCACTTTAATAAATCACTGGCCACTTTAATAAATGGAACACTTGTCACTTTAAATAATGTTTACATATTTTGCATTACTCATCTCATTTGAATATACTGTATTCTATTATATACTACTTACTACTGTATCTTAGTCTATGCCGCTTAGTCTATATTGCTCATCCATATATTTATATATTCTTAATTCCATTCCTTTACTTAGATTTGTGTGCATTGTTGTGAAATTGTTAGATGTTACTTGTTAGATGTTACTGCACTGTTGGAGCTAGAAACACAAGCATTTCGCTACACCCACAATAACATCTGCTCACCACTTGTACTGTATATAACCAATACCATTTGTATTGATTTGATTTTGAAGTCCAGGACCCAGTTGCACAGGGTGGGAGGGTACTATGGTGTTGAATGCTGAGCTATAGTCAATGAACAGCATTCTTACATAGTTATTTCTCTTGTCTAGATGTGATAGGGCAGTGTGCAGTGCGATGGCGTTTGCATCATCTGTTGATCTATTGGGGGCGGTAAGCAAATTGAAGTGGGTCTAGGGTGTCAGGTAAGGTAGAGGTGATATGATACTTGACTAATCTCTCAAAGCATTTCATAATGACAGAAGTGAGTGCTACGGGGCAATAGTCATTTAGTTCAGTTACCTTCACTTTCTTGGGTACAGGAACAATGGTGGACATCTTGAAGCATGTGGGGTCAGTAGACTGGGATAGGGTGAGATTCAATATGTCCATAAAAACTCCAGCCAGCTGGTCTGTGCATGCTCTGAGGACAGGGCTAATGATGCCGTCTTGGCCTGCAGCCTTGCGTGGGTTAACACGCTTAAATGTCTTACTCACATCGGCCAGGGAAAAGGAGAGCCCACAGTCCTTGGTAGCGGGCCGCGTCGGTGCCACTGTGATATCCTCAAAGCAGGTGAAGAATGTGTTTAGCTTGTCCGGAAGCAAGACGTTGGTGTCCACGATGTGGCTGGTTTTTGTAGTCTGTGATTGTCTGTAGACCCTGCCACATTTGTCTCATATCTGAGCCATTGAATTGGGACTCCACTTTGTCTCTTACTGATGTTTTGGCTGTTTGATTGCCTTGTGGAGGGAATAACTACACTGTTTGTATTCGGTCATATTCCCAGTCACCTTGTCATGGTTAAATGCAATGGTTCCCACTTTCAGTTCTGCGTGAATGCTGCCATCTATCCACAGTTTCTGGTTAGGGTACATTTTTATAGTCACAGTGGGCACAACATCTCCTATACAGTTCCTGATAACCTCAGTCTCCATAACAGTCTATTTGTCAATATTATTCTTGGAGGCTACCTGGAACATATCCCAGTCTGTGTGATCAAAACAATCTTGAAGTGTGGAATAGTCTTAGCATGGGTACTTCCTGTTTGAGTTTCTGCCTATAGGAATCAGATTTGATCAGATTTGCGGAGGGCAGGGGAGGGCCTTGTAGGCATCCCGGAAGTTGGAGTTGCAGTTGTCGAGCGTTTTAGCAGCGCTAGTACTACAGTCAATGTGTCGATATAACTTCGGCAGCCTTTTTCTCAGAAAACCCCAGCCACAATAAATGAGGCCTCAGGATATGTGGTTTCCAGTTTGCATAAAGTCCAGTGAAGTTCTTTAAGTGCCGTTGTGGTATCGGCTTCAGAGGGGATGTGACTATAACCGAAGAGAATTCTCTTGGGAGATAATACGGTCGGCATTTGATTATGAGGTATTCTAGGTTGGGTGAACGAAGGGACTTCAGTTCCTGTATGTTATCACAATTACACCATGAGTCATTAATCATGAAACATACACTCCTGGCTTTCTTCCCGGAGAGATATTTATTCCTGTCTGCGCGATGAACTGAGAACCCAACTGACTGGACGGACAGACTCAGACAGTATATCCTAAGAGAGCCATGTTCCTGTGAACCAGAGTATGTTACAATCACTGATGTCTCTCTGGAAAGAAAGCCTTGCCCTGATCTCGTCAACTTTATTATCCAGAGACTGAATATTAGTGAGTAATATACTCGGAAGCGGTGGGTGGTGTGCTCGCCTCCTAATTCGGACAAGAAGACCACTCTGAGTCCCTCTCCTCCGCCAGCGGAGTTTTGGATCGGCCTGTGGAATCAGTTCAATTGCCCTGGGGGAACGAACAAAGGATCCATTTCGGGAAAGTTGTATTCCTGGTCGTAATAGTGAAAGTGAGTTGCTGCCACTCTGATATCCACGATTGTATGTAATAACACGCAAAAGATTCTGGGCTAATAATGTAAGAAATAACACATAAAAAAACTAAATACTGCAAAGTTTCCTAAGAGCTAGAAGCACGGCAGACCTCTCTGTCGACGTCATTTTAAAGGTCATTCCTCCGATTTTGTTGAAAAAATTGGGGATAAACATAACTGAATTTGTCCAATATAAACTCTAGTTAGCAACTGTTGGACTAATGATTATATCCTAGATCAGCTTGATGCAGTCAAGAGTGTGCAAGGTGGTTTGAATGTGACACTGTCTGTCACCTTGATTACTCACATTTTTCTCTAGACGTGTGCACCTTCACTGTAAACTTCCATTCATAAGCTGCTGTAGGTTGTAGCAAGCTCATGATGAGTACAGGGAAAATGTGAGTATCATGTAGTAGCCTAAACCTGTGGCTGTTGCATTGAGCTGGGTGAATGGAATGTGAATGACAGTCATTCAATATGCTG